>NC_091480.1:96853701-97003764 GCF_036971445.1 Narcine bancroftii | reverse complement strand
TGCCTGCAGTTGTCTCCGCCTGGTACGTTCCTTATCTGTCCGTGCAGATGGCGTTACAGTTTTATTCTTCGTAACTTGAAGTAATCTGTCATGGAAATAGAGAAATTATGGAGCAAGAAAAGACTGGTTGTTTTTAAATAACTTGGGGATTCTGAATTAACTACATGTGCACTAAAAATTTGGATTGGTTTAATCTCACTGAGCAATGGTGACAAACACTGGCAATTTTGCCATTATTGTATCTGAATTCCATTTTGTAAAATCCTTTTACCTGGTTTGAAGTCTTCAGTGTAAATGCATGTGTAACTCATGTCATAAACTTAAATAAAGGCAATCACATGGTGATGATGAATCTAGATTGAGAAATTAAAGGGTTTGAAGGGAGATGAGCAGTTTAAAACATTTAAAGAAACACTTAAGAATTTTCACCAAAGGTATATACGATTGAGAAATAAGAACTCTGTATGAACCTGTGGTGCGAGTCTTGTGGCACCTAAACCTCTTTCCTGATGGCAGCAATGAGAACAGAGCATGTGCTGGGTAGTGTGGGTCCTTGATGATTGCTGCTGCTCTCCGATGGCGGCGTAATAGCTTTGTAATGTTTATTTATTAAAATCCATAATATCTTAAAGAACATAGCTTCTCCATGACCAAAGTGAATGTAAGAAAGATCCTGTCTCCTCACCACACCGCAAACTTTGTTCTGATTTCATTCTATTAAATTTTTGTGGTGTCCCAAATACAACAGGTGTAATAAATTATATTGAACTAATCTATACCTTGTAGTGGTGCGTGCATGAGTGCAGTGGGACGCACTGAGACAACCGGCTGTGAGCTTGTTAAGCACAAGTTTACTTTGAAGTTCACGCTGCGGTCTTTAAGGTCCTCCAGAGCCCGCCCTCATGTACCAGAGCTCACGTCACGCTGACATAAGTGCATACGCGTAACCAATATATCTGTACAGGAAGAGAGGAACCCGCGATGCCATCTTTTCCACGGCTGCTCCGCTAACCGTGCATAACAATCAGAGCTGGTTTGCCGCTACAAATATGTGCACCGCCACCTTACATTAATAGTATTTGTCATACAATCCTGAGAGAGATCTGACCGTCTTTGCTCATCAATTGTAATATTCAAATCCAACTCCCATCTCTGTCTAGATTTATGTATTCCTGTTTAATCGTTCCTGTTTGTAATAAAAGATACATTGCAGAAGTAAATTTCTTATATTCCTCACCTAATAAGAGTTTCCACCTCACTACAAGTAAATAACCACATTGCTGAATCTAACTTTTCCCTCAAATATCCTCTCAGTTGAAAATAACAAAAAAGAGTATGATTAGTTATCCCCTATTTATTCCTTAGTTGTTCAAATTATATCAATTGGCCATGTTCATCACAATCTTCAATATTTTTAATACCTTTGCTAAACTAAATTTTTAAAAATTGATTGTCCTTATAAAAGGTACAAGATAGTTTGAATCAAAGGCATCTTGGGTGATATACTTCCTTTTATTCCATTTTTGTCATTTATCTTATTCCAAACAGTAATCAAGTATTTCATCAATGGTGTTCTTTTAACACCAGTTATTAATTTTGAATCTCATTTGTATATAAATTCCTCTCTTAATCTCTCTCCTATTTTATCCAATTCTATTTAACCCACATCAGTTTTTGACTCCTTCAAAAAAGAAGGAAGGAATCTCATTTGAGCCACTTGGTGATAATACTTCATATTTCCATGTCAATCTTTCTATAGAAACTCTTGACATTTTACCTTTCCAAAGAAATTTCCTTACATTCCCAGCATTTATTGCTTTTATTTTACAAAATGAGCATTAATCTGACAAACCCTCGATTTAACACCTCATCTTAAGAAATTTGACATTTTGGTGGGGAATGCTTGCTGGAAACTAAATGAGCGCCCTAATGAAAAGTTCCTATTTCTAGTTTAGAATAAAACACAAAATTCTGTAGATGCAGTTATTGAATTAAAACACAAACCTGGAGAAACTCAGCAAGTTAAAAAGTGTATTTTATATTGCAAAGGTAAAGAAACATAACCAATATTTCAGGCTTAAGCCTTCATCAAGGTATGAGTAAAATGTAGGCAGGCACCTGAACAAAATGGTGTGGGGAGAAAGGGGCAGGGAGAGGAGCACAGTCCCCCAGGCAGGAGGATATGGAGGGAGGGCACACCAGCAAAACTGGAAGGGCTCAGTGAATGGAGAGGGAAGGGGGTGGAAAACTGGAGTAAATGAGAGAAAGGGATAGGCAAGAGATGGAGAATGGGGAGAGGTCTAGCAGAAACCAGAGAAGTTGATGTTAATGCCATTCGGTTGGAGAATGCCCAGAGAGAATATTGGGGGCGGTTCCTCCAACTTACAGTGGCCTTGGTCTGGCAGTCTATTAGGCCGTGGACAGACATATTGGCATGGGAGTGGGGCGCAGAACTTCTTAAAATATGGGGTGGCACGGTTTTGCGTCGCAGTGGCGCCACCAATCAGGACCTGGGTTCAAATTGCAGCTCCACGCTGTCTTTAAGGAGTTTGTACGTTCTCCTGTGTCTGTTGGTGTGTGTGTCCCCCCCCCCACCCCCCAGGGGCTCTGCTTTTCCTCCCATCCTTCAAAGTGTACTGGGAGTTGTAGGTCAATTGGGCGGCACAGGCTTGTGGGCGGTTACTGTGGTATATGTCTAAATTAAAAAAAAAAACAATGAACACAGAACATTGCTACGCAGTACAGGCTCCTTGTGTCTCAATGTTCTGCTGGTGGTGTCTCAGTGTTCTGCTGACCTATATACTCCTACCAAAAAATATAGAGATATATATTTATATAAAAATACATATTTTATATAAATATAAATATATATGCTAAACTTCTCGTTGAGGCAGTTACAGGCTGTTGACTCAGACGCAAGAATGTGGCCAAGGGTGACACTCCCAAACCTTTTCTCACTTCCTGCAAGCCAACTGGGCTAAACATCCATGTGCCTTTTGGAGAAAGGAACTTGGGCAAGTTTCAACTCACATTCAACTAATTCCAACCATTGGAGAAAGTGCTGAACAACAGAACGAAAGGATCTTCCGGCTGAATTAATGTTTTTCTGGACGTTCCTTGCAGCCCTGTCCATCAGCTGATGGAGCCCACACACTTCCCTCTTCCTGGTGCCTGCTCCCGAGGGCGGCCGCTGATTGGTGGTCCGGCCGGTCTGCGTCAGCACGCACGCAGGCCGGGCAGGAGTGGACAGCGGGGCTCGGCGCCTGGCGAGCGGAGCAGGAGGAGCAGGTGGGGGAGGGTGGATGGGATTCCACCGCGAAGCGGGAGGTGAGGGGGGCGCGCTGGAGGACCGCCGCTCTCGGCTCTCCCTCCGGGCGGGCGGGCGGGCGGGCGGGCGAGAGGGGGTGGGGGAGGTGGGGGGGTGGAATTGGCAGGCGGAGGCCCCACAGCTGGAGCAGCCATACACGGGGGCGGCTTGGTTTAATACCGGTCTACCATATCCTGGGGGGGGGGGGGGGGGGTTGACTGGCACCAAGATTGGAGAGAAGGGGATCATTGCTGTGGCCGTATGGTGGGGGTTGATGGATTGGTAATTTTGGGTGTGGGGGGGACGGATGGGGGGGAGATGGCAAGGTCCGCCGGGGTAGGGGCGTAACCGCAAGCCCGAGCGAACAGCCCAGAAAAGCAGAGACAAGAAAGAAAAGAGGAAAGAACGAACGCCGGCTCAAAGCAGAAAAGCAAAAGAGCGAGACACGACGCACAGCCATCAGCCGCCCCCTCCCCGAAGCGAGAGACGCCACGCCCGCCCGCGCTCCCTCCTCCGGCCTCTCCTCCCCTCAAGACACGACAAGCGCAGCCCCAGAAGCAACAGAGCAGACAGAAAAGACAGAAGGAAAGACTCTCCTCCCTCCCTCCCTTCTCCTCCCCCTCCAAAGAAAGCTCCCCTCTCTCCTCCCCTCCCTCCCCTCCCCGCCTCCCTCCCCGCAAGCACCCTCCCCTCCCTCCCTCCTCCCTCCCTCCCTCCCCTCCCTCCCTCCCACCTCCCGCCCTCCCCCCCTCCCTCCCCCTCCCCACCCCCCTCCCTCCCCTCCCCCCCCCGCCCTCCCTCCCCGCCCCCCCTCCCTCACCGCCCACCCCTCCCTCCCCTCCCCCCCTCCCTCCCCTCCCCCCCCCCCTCCCTCCCCTCCCCGCCCTCCCTCCCTCCCCTCCCCCCCCTCCCTCCCCTCCCCCCCTCCCTCCCCTCCCCCCCTCCCTCCCCTCCCCCCCTCCCTCCCCTCCCACCCCTCCCTCCCTCCCCCCCTCCCTCCCCTCCCCCCTCCCTCCCCTCCCCCCTCCCTCCCTC
Source organism: Narcine bancroftii (assembly GCF_036971445.1). Lineage (NCBI taxonomy): Eukaryota > Metazoa > Chordata > Chondrichthyes > Torpediniformes > Narcinidae > Narcine > Narcine bancroftii. The sequence continues at coordinate 96,999,422 of NC_091480.1, read as the reverse complement.
CCCCCTCCCTCCCCCCTCCCCCTCCCTCCCCTCCCCTCCCCTCCCCCCCTCCCCCCCTCCCTCCCCCCCCTCCCCCCCACCCTCCCCCCCTCCCCTCCCCCCCTCCCCTCCCCCTCCCCCCCCTCCCTCCCCCCTCCCCTCCCTCCCCCCTCCCACCCCCCTCCCCTCCCCCACCCTCCCCTCCCCCCCCCTCCCCCTCCCCCCCCTCCCCCCCCCCTCACCCCCTCCCCTCCCCCCCTCCCCCCCCCCCTCCCCCCTCCCCCCCTCCCCACCCCCCTCCCCCCTCCCCTCCCCCCTCCCCCCCTCCCCTCCCCCCTCCCCCCCTCCACCCCCTCCCCCCTCCCTCCCCCTCCCCTCCCCCCTCCCCCTCCCCCCCTCCCCTCCCCCCTCCTCCCCCCCCACCCCTCCCCCCTCCCCCCCCCTCCCCTCCCCTCACTCCTCCCCCCCACCCTCCCCTCCTCCCCCCTCCCCTCCCCTCTCTCCTCCCCTCCCCTCCCCACTCTCCCCCTCCCCTCCCCTCTCTCCTCCCCCCCTCCCCTCTCTCCCTCCACCCCTCCCTCCCCTCCTCCACCCCCCCCTCCCTCCCTCCCTCCTCCCCTCCTCCCACCCACCACCCCCCCTCCCTCTCCCCCCCACCCCTCCCTCCTCCCCTCCCACCCCCTCCCCTCCCCCCCTCCCCACTCCCCTCCCCTCCATCCCCTCCCACCCCTCCCCTCCTACCCCTCCCTCCCAACCCCCCTACCCCCCCTCCCTTCCCCTCCTTCCCCTCCCTCCCTCCCCTCCTTCCCCTCCCTCCTTCCCCTCCTTCCCCTCCCTCCCTTCCCCTCCTTCCCTCCCTCCCTTCCCCTCCTCCCCCCCTCCCTTCCCTCCTTCCCCTCCCACCCTTCCCCTCCCTCCCTCCCCTCCTTCCCTTCCCCTCCTTCCCCTCTCTCCCCCCACCCCCCCTCTCTCCCTCCCTCCCTCCCCTCTCTCCCCTCCCTCCCCTCTCTCCTCCCCTCCCTCCCCACTCTCCTCCCACCCCTCCCCTCCTCCCCTCCTCCCTCACTCTCCCATTCCCTCCCTCCCACCCCTCTCCTCCCCTCCCTCCCCTCTCTCCCCCTCCCCTCCCCTCTCTCCTCCCCTCCCTCCCTCTCTCCTCCCCTCCCTCCCCTCTCTCCTCCCCTCCTCCCCTCTCTCCTCCCCACCCTCCCCTCTCTCCTCCCCTCCCTCCCCTCTCTCTCCCCTCCTCCCCTCTCTCCTCCCTCCCTCCCCTCTCTCCTCCCCTCCCTCCCCTCTCTCCTCCCCTCCCTCCCCTCTCTCCTCCCCTCCCTCCCCTCTCTCCTCCCCTCCCTCCCCCCTCTCTCCTCCCCTCCCTCCCCTCTCTCCTCCCCTCCCTCCCCTCTCCTCCCCCTCCTCTCTCCTCCCCTCCCTCTCTCCCTCCCCCTCCCTCTCTCCTCCCTCCCTCCCTCCTCTCCCTCCCCTCCCTCCCTCCCCTCCCTCCCTCCCCTCCCCTCCCTCCCTCCCCTCCCTCCCCTCCCCTCCCCTCCCTCCCCTCCCTCCCCTCCCTCCCCTCCCCTCCCTCCCCTCCTCCTCCCCCTCCCCTCCTCCCCTCTCCCCCTCCCTCCTCCCCTCTCCCTCCCCCCCTCCCTCCCTCCCCCCCTCCCTCCCTCCCCCCCTCCCTCCCCCTCCCCCCCTCCCCTCCCTCCCCCCCTCCCCTCCCTCCCCCTCCCCTCCCTCCCCCCTCCCCCCTCCCCCCCTCCCCTCCCTCCCCCCCTCCCCTCCCTCCCCCCCTCCCCTCCCCTCCCCCCCCTCCCCTCCCTCCCCCCCCTCCCTCCCCCCCTCCCTCCCCCCCTCCCTCCCCCTCCCTCCCCTCCCCCCTCCCCCCTCCTCCCTCCCTCCCCCCCTCCCTCCCTCCCTCCCTCCCTCCCCCCCTCCCTCCCCCCCTCCCCTCCCTCCCCCCTCCCCTCCCTCCCCTTCCCTCTCCCTCCCTCCCCTTCCCTCTCCCTCCCTCCCCCTTCCTCCCCTTCCCTCCCCCTCCCCTCCCCCTTCCCTCCCCCTTCCCTCCCCCTTCCCTCCCCCTTCCCTCCCCCTTCCCTCCCCCTTCCCTCCCCCTTCCCTCCCCCTCCCCTCTCCCTCCCTCTCCCTTCCCCCTCCCTCCCTCCCCCTTCCCCCTCCCTCCCTCGCCCTTCCCCCTCCCTCCCTCCCCCTTCCCCTCCCCCCTCCCTCCCTCCCCCCTCCCCCCTCCCTCCCTCCCCCTTCCCCCTCCCTCCCTCCCCCTTCCCCCTCCTCCCTCCCCCTTCCCCCTCCCTCCCTCCCCTTCCCCCTCCCTCCCTCCCTCCCTCCCCCTTCCCCCTCCCTCCCTCCCCCTTCCCCCTCCCTCCCTCCCCTTCCCCCTCCCTCCCTCCCCCTTCCCCCTCCCTCCCTCCCCCTTCCCCCTCCCTCCCTCCCCCTTCCCCCTCCCTCCCTCCCCCTTCCCCCTCCCTCCCTCCCCCTTCCCCCTCCTCCTCCCCTCCCTCCCCTCTCTCCTCCCCTCTCTCCTCCCCTCCCTCCCCTCTCTCCTCCCCTCCCTCCCCTCTCTCCTCCCCTCCCTCCCCTCTCTCCTCCCCTCCCTCCCCTCTCTCCTCCCCTCCCTCCCTCTCTCCTCCCCTCCCTCCCTCTCTCCTCCCCTCCCTCCCTCTCTCCTCCCCTCCTCCCTCTCTCCTCCCCTCCCTCCCTCTCCCTCCCCTCCCTCCCTCTCTCCTCCCCTCCCTCCCTCTCTCCTCCCCTCCCCTCTCTCCTCTCCTCCCTCCTCTCCTCTCCTCTCCTCCCCTCCCCTCCCCTCTCCTCCCCTCCTCTCCCTCCCTCCCTCCCTCCCTCTCCCTCCCTCCCTCTCCCTCCCCCTCCCTCCCCCTCCCTCCCCCTCCCTCCCCCCTCCCTCCCACTTCCCTCCCCCTTCCCTCCCCTTCCTCCCCTTCCCTCCCCTTCCCTCCCCTTCCCTCCCCCTTCCCTCCCCTTCCCTCCCCCTTCCTCCCCCTTCCCTCCCCCTTCCTCCCCCTTCCCTCCCCCTTCCCTCCCCCTTCCCTCCCCCTTCCCTCCCCCTTCCCTCCCCCTTCCCTCCCCCTCCCCTCCCCCTCCCCTCCCCCTCTCTCCTCTCCTCTCCTCTCCTCTCCTCTCCTCTCCTCTCCTCTCCTCTCCTCTCCTCTCCTCTCCTCTCCCCTCCTCTCCTCCCCTCCCCTCCTCCCTCTCCCTCCCTCCCCCTCCCTCCCCCTTCCCCCTCCCTCCCCCTCCCCCACCCCGCTCCCCCTCTCCCCCCCCTTCCCCCCCCCCTTCCCCCTCCTCCCCCTTCTCCTCTTCCTCCCCCCACCTCCCTCTTCCCTCCCCAGAGGAAATATGCTGAGCAATGACTTGATCGGAATGAAAGTTTACTTCTCAGTCCGACGTCATCGTTACAGGTGGTTTAGTTGGAAGGCGACTTGGACTGATGGCTTAAAGTGGTGTGCCATGAGTCTTGAGCTTGCATTGATCGGCGGAAATTTGTCTTGTTTCTTTGGAACGTTGAGAATAAATGGTCAAGTTATGTGAGAAATTGACAATGTTTCACTGCCAGAATTTGTTCAAACTTGCCTGAATTTAGGTGTAAGCCTCAGTACGTTCAGGCATTACTGAAGATCATCTAACAAATGATTAGTTATTACTTGGATCACAATTAATTCTGGATGGCGTAATGCTTGCCTAGTTACACTTGTCTAATGTCGTAAGCAGGAAGTATCTCACAAGTTTTTATAGAGGCTTGCCGACGAGGTCTTGCCCAGTTGGTCTGACCGCAGGCACTGGAGATTTTCAACTGGAAGGCAGCAACCTGAATGAAATGTCAGGTGGTCCAGTGTGCCAGCATTTTATGTAGGTTAAGTAGTCGTTGATGGTCTCACGTGCGTCAAAGATGGTGCAATGAATTCAGTGTTAATGGCCAGTTGCAATAAGATTAACAAAAAAGATAAATGTAAATGATTTTTTTTTTCATTTGTTGTAGTATTAGTGGAAATGTGGTATTCCACCCAGTCTTACACCTGAATCAAAATGTTGTCAAGTTTGATATTCTGTTTAGTTGGGATGAATATCTCGTCATAGAATCTGTCACCAAGGTTTTGCTGTCACTTCTGCAACTTTGCTTGCTTCTGTCTCAGCTTAACTGTTTTTGACCTCCATGCTTTGATATGTACATCAAGTTAGTTTTGTACAAATCTTTGCTCATTTGCTCTTTAATATTGTGTTGCTGACCTATCAACCCTATGGCCTTCTGATCTGTGTTCATTTCTTGTCTGGAAACATAACAATTCAAAAGTCTAATCTTTTTCTTTCTCTATCCTCAACACTGCTAAGCATGTAAACTCCATCTACTCTGAACATTTTGATAGTTTGGCATTCCTCTATTGCTTCTGGGGTTCTGTTCCTCAACCCCCTGTTTTACACTACCACCATTCCTCTATCATTTTGCATGATCATGGATGACTATGTTCTTGGTTACCTGGGCTGACATTCCTTCTCTACCATGGCCAACTGCCTTTTGTCCTCTAATAAACGTGAAACCATCTTTCTCACAATGTTATCATCCTTATTTTAATTTCTGCTCCAGTGGTACCCCTAAAGATATCATGGAAGATGATATCATGGCCCATGTTTCTTGCTGGTCATCCCTGCAGAAATTGTCTGACTTGTAAAATATAAATTTGGGTCCATAAGAAATGAACACAAATTTATTCTTGAACAATCACACGCAGGAGACTGCAGATGCTAGAATCTGAAGTTAAATAGAAACTGCTGGAGGAACTCAGCAGGTCAAGTGGGAGAAAAAGAATGATTGACATTTGGGCCAAAGCCCTTCTCAAGATTGGGAATGTAGAGAAGAGGAGATGCTAGTGTAAAGAAGGCATGGTGGGAGGAATAGGACAGGGGCCCATTGGGATTCATGAAGTATAATGGACTAAGGCAGTACATTGCCATATGCCAGACAAGGGGGAAGAGGACAAAAACCAAAGGGATCAGGTGGAGGAGGATGAGTTGTACAGGGCAGAGTAAGTGCTGGAATCTTGATGAGGTGATAATGGTGGTTTGAAGAGCTAAATTAACCAAAGGAAGGGGTGGGGATGATAGAAAAATCCAATGAGAAGATGGGGTTGGAACTAAAGAGGAATGGGTAGAGGGCTGGGTAGGAGGGAAAGGGAGGAAGAACAGAAGAGTACAGAAGAGAGAGGAACTCACTACCTGAAATTGAAAAATTGAAGTTCAGTGTTTTCAGGCTGTAGCTTGTCCAGGTGGAATATGAAATATTGTTCCTTTGGTTTGCGTTTGGCCTCACTCTGGTTGTGGAGAAGACCTAAGACTGACAAGTCAGTAGGCCCTTTCAGATTGACTTGTAAAATGGGGCTAACTGGGCAATTAACTAGGTTGAAGACTCAGGTGTCAGGGTATTTGAAAGGGCTGAACAGGGCAAGTCTGGTCAAAATACACCCAGGTCCCAGACCTATCTAGTGGTGCTGCAGTTTGAAAGCACGTATGGGACGTTGAAATGGCAAGCAAGAAGGAGCTCAGGATGGCCATTGTGCACCGAAAGCATAGATTCTCAGCATAACAATCCACAGGTCTGTGTTTCATCTCGCCCATGTCGAGGAAGCTATAAATTTAGTTCATGATGGAAAAGGAGGTGCAAGTGAAACATGACTTCATCTGGAAGGGCTTGATGGTGGTGAGGGAGGTGGTACAAGGGCAAGTATTGGAGGGTCATGGAGGGACAGGAGGGCAAGGATGAGGAGTGATCTCTGCAGAAGGCAAAAAGAGATGGGGAGGGGTTGATGTGTCTGGAGGTGGGGTCTAGTTCTGCCAGGTGGTCTGTTGGTGGAGGGAAATTGGTCAGAACGTGGTTCTGAGATGAAACTGAGGGCTTTCAGGTCTTCCTGATTGGGGATGAAAGGGTTCAGCAACTGGACATCATGGTGAAGCTGAGACAACATGAACTAGGGAATCAGAAGTTGGTCAAGTGGTGAAGGACATGAAAGTATCCTGGATGTAGGCGGGAAGAGCGTAGACCAAAGGAAAAGAGGATGGAATCAAGGTATGAGCTACTTTTGTATAGTTCAGTGGGACAAGAGCAGATGGAAACAATAGACCTGCCAGGGCGGTCCTGTTTGTCGATTTTGGGTAAGAAATAGAAACCTGGTGTGGGGGTGGGACATGTGATGCTATTAGTTTGAAGACTGTGGAGGGGAGATCTGCAATGATTTGTGACAGTAAGAGATGCTGACCTGATGTTTGTTGGTGGGGTCATGGATCAGGAATGGGGAGGTATTTAAGATCTGGCTTCTGAAGTTTATTTTTCACTCTTAGATTACAAAAGTTAATTTTAGAAACTTTTTGACAATGAAATTTTTTTAAAAACGTTTTAAAAATATGAACGGCAATTTTGCTTGCAATTATGGTTTCTATATTCTATGATGCAAGAAATTCAAGGATAGAGAAACAGATTTAATATATCAGTTCTTTTCATTTTAACTGGGAAAAGTTGGTTTTTTAAGATGCAGGAAAAGGGAGAAAAACTTTAAATTGCACATGGGGTAGTGGAATTATGAAAACAGTGGTAAAAGGTAATGATACCATTGCTGAAGGAAATGTAAGTCGAGGATGATTATTTTCGATCAACCATTTCAGATGATATGCTAGAAACTGAGAGGCAGCAGCTGAAATTGTTTACCATAATGCCAGTCGAGAAGGCTAACCCAAGGAGTTCATTATTTATGACATTACAATAAAGGAAAAAACAAGTTGGCAGAGCAATGTATGAGACTGAAAATTGTGTCAAGTGAAGAATACTCTGGAGAATTGAAATGATGGAGAACTTGAAATCTTGGGATCTCACTTGCAAGCAGAAAAGAGGGGATTTTAATTGGTAACCCAGCTGGTTACAGAAAAGTATAGCACAGGAGCTGAAGTAAAATGCGAACGTCTGCAGATACTGTGGCTGAAGTGAAAATACAATGCTGGAGAAACTCAGTGTACTTTATATAGCAAGGATAAAGATACATAACCAAAGTTTTGGGCTTCCGCTCTTCACCAAGGTATGTAAAAAATGTCAGCAGGCGTCTGAACAAAATGGTGGGGGGGGGGGAGAAGCATGGTTCCAAAGGTAGCAGTTAATAGGTGGAGAAGGGAGCAAGCAAGCAGGGGGAGGAGGGATGGCTTGGTGAATAGAGAGACAAGGGGATAAGGAAGAGAGGGAAACTGGAGAGTAGATTAGCAGAAACTGGAGATGTTAAGAACACATGATTTTCTGTCCAGGCACTCTGAACTGATGGCATTAACATTGACTTCTCCAGCTTCTGCTAGCTCACTCCCTGCTTTCTCTCTCTCCCCTTTCCTCCACCTCTCCACACCCTTCCCTCTCCAGTCACAGAGCCATCTGTCCTTCCCCTGCTTGCCGGTGTGCCTCCCTCCTTTATCCACCTACTACCTCCTGCCTTTGGCACTGTAATCTTCTCGGCACCATTTTGTTTGGACGCCTGCTGACATTTTACCACACCTTGATGAAGGGCTCAAGCCCATGCTGGTTATGTATCCGTATATTTGCTATATAAAGTTTGGTGTTTGATCTGAGTTTCTCCAGCATTGTGTTTTTACTAGCACACGAGTTGGCCCTTCAGCCCATGTGACTACTGGACATGATGCCCAGGCTAACCTAAAATTCTGCCACTCGCACATGATACATATCCCTCTTTTCCCTGCATTTTCATGAGTTTTAACTAGAAGCCTCTTAAACACTGAACTGTTGATGTACCAATCACAGTGTCTGTAGACTTTTGTTTCACTACTGTTATAAATGCTGAGCAAGACTTGATTCGGCTGTGTAGGTGAACAGTACTATCTGGGGGTGTTGATTTGGAATGTGGGGAGAATAAAATGGGAATAGTGTAAAGAGATGCTGAGTACCGTGTATTCTTGTGTAAATCTCGTAAACTTTTACCCCCTATTTTTGGCTGAAAAATCTGATATTTTTCATATCCTGTAAAAAGTTGACCTTGGCTGCTACCCACTGGAGCTCTCGATGCCTCGAAAGTGGGCACTCACCCTGAATGCCTGCCCATCAGAGCTCCTGATGCCTCGAATACAGACTGTTGCCTCAACCCCAGCCGTCCGCTATCCATCAACGCAGATACCACTGTCCCAAACTCCCCTGTGGTGAGACGTGTGTTTCGATGCATAGACTTCATTCGTGGTGCTTTTGTTAAATATTTGTTTAGAGGTCATTTGGAATTTTACTCCTGAAACAGTATTTTAGAATCTAGTATGAATTTCAGTCGCTCAAAAGTAGTATCCTTGTGATAGTCTCCACCTATTACCTGTTACCTTTGGAACCATGCTTCTCCCCCCCCACCATAAATTGAATATGGACAAAATGATCAACAAGATTTGACTTTTACATACAGTAGTTAGTAAAAGGGCCTGTTTGCACTTTGATTATGAGAATTGGAGTAAAACATGATTATGCACATCTTGGTGGTGAAGGTGTGTTCTTGTGCATACACAAGAACTACATTTCCCAACATACAATGTGAGCAGTTGGGCGTAAACAGAAGTGACATGATGGGGATTGTCGTTGGAAATCTGTTGAAGCAGCCCGTGGAAAATAAAGTTGTTTAAGTGTTAAACCAACATAAAGTTGTTATTAAAAGAACCGTCATATCAAGGGTTATGCAGAAATAGGAAATCAAATATTCTTATTGACTGCAGTACAAATTTAAGATACTTTTTCTTTTAAGGATTGACTAGAGAAACGAAGCCACCATGGGGCAAATAGTGTCACTGTTCAAGGAAATGTTTATGAAGAAGGAGATGCGCATTCTTATGGTGGGACTGGATGCTTCAGGCAAAACCACAATACTGTATAAACTCAAACTTGGGGAAATTGTAACAACCATCCCTACCATTGGTAAGTTGGAGTTTTTTCTGAATATTAGAGCAAGGTACAATGTAAGGCAATTTTTTCAGAGAATGGTGTATATTTCTGATTCTAAGGAAGCTCCAGAAATGAAGAATTTAACCCTTTGGTCTCTGGCCATTTTTAATCTTTGATCATATATACTCCGTCTGGACTGGGTACATGGGTAAAATACAGTCGAATACCTGCACAACCAGCTGGTGGTTGGGTATAAAACCAAACCTGGAAAACTAAGTCACGGAGTCCCTGAAAATAAGTCCCTGAAAGCAGGGACAGTCTGAAAGGTTAAATTATTGATAGGTAAAAATTTTGGTACCATTTGCTATTAGCTACGCTTAGCTGGTAGGAATTAATAGTGTTTGCTCTATAATTTAACATTGATAGAGGTAAACAGGAAAGATTGCGGATGCTGAAAGACTAGAGAAACACACAGCATGCTAGAGTCGATCAGTATATCCTGTGTTTCTAGTTTTATTTTCACTTATTGGCATGTCTAGTTTGGGAGTGTGAGTAGATTATCATTCTGTTTCTTCTTGACTAGTACTTTCAGATATAGTGTGGTGATGTTGCCAAATAACTTATTTAACCCCTGGATAAAAGTCAGCTTTCCCTAAAAATATTTTTGATTTTCTTTTGGCATGATGCGCAACATTTTCATCTTTTAATGTGGACTCTTAAGACTCTATTGACGTTCTTCATACATTCTTTATTTTTGCTCTTTAAACCTCTTTTGTACTAGATTTTTGCAATTTTGTTTGGTTTGTATTGGGTTTTTCATTGTCACTCTTTTGATGAAGATCTGAGTCTCAATAAAGGGTACTGAACCAAAATCTTGACTGAGAAAAATATCTTGCATTCTCCCCCGCATCTGAAATCCCTGCTGCTCTCAAGCTTTATGACCATGTATTCACCCAGTCTCATTCCACGCCCATTTTGCCTTCATTGCCACTTGCCTCCATTGTCATCTTGGACCTCATGGATTCTATCTCTGGTTCCAGGCTTCCCAATTTGGCCCTTTCCAGGATTTCAAGTACCTGCACAGCAATGACTGCAGCTCTCTTTGCTTCTGGGACTGTGCTCCTCCCCCTCCCCACCCCCACCATTTTGTTCATGCCGCGATGAAGGGCTCAGGCTTAAAATATTGGTTTCGAATCTTTGGTGCTTGATCCTCCAAAATATTCTGTATGGAATTTAAACTGGAGGTTGGGGAGGGCGTGCTTGAGAAGATTTTTGAAGAGCTGTGTTAAATTTAACTGGGTCTAGTTGTGTGAGAATGGTAGGGTGAAGATTATTTCATGCTTTAATTGTGCAGAGGAAGAATGAATTGCTGTACAGATCAGTCTTGGGAGATGGCACTACAAATTGGGTTGTGTGCCCTCATCTACCCCGAGCAGGCTTGGGTTTGGTGTAGGGTTGGTAGTCTATTTTGAGCTGGCAGTTTAGCATTTTGTAAAAACAGGTCAGTCGGTGTGCTTCACACTTGTCTTGGATGGAGCTCCACTTTCATGAATCTGAGAGCTTTGTAACACTCATTTCTCTTCCATGTGTATTTGTGAAAAATCAGGCTTCCTGTCTCTGGACTCATTGGATGGTTATAAAGCATACTTTTGACCTGCTGAGTTTCTCTAACATTGTGTTTTACCAAAATATTGACTAATTATTTCCACCAATGGATGCAGTCTTGACTCATTGAGTTCCTCCAGCATCTCATTATTTGTAGAGGACTTGTCCCATTTATTGTCAGTTTATTGTAGCTTGTACCCCCTGTTTCTAGATCTTACTCATCCAGTATGGAGCTAGTAATGTAAAATTCAAATGTGCACCTCTAGTTATTATACATCACTATACCCTTGTTCTCTAATTGCTCATTACAGGAAACCATCTTCAGTATTTAACGGCAATAAACACCACAAAGTTTCACACCTCTTGAGAGGAAGGCAGCTAGCAATGTTCATCCAGCCAAATGACTGATTTTTCTGTGGGAAAGTATGGATTTCAGCTTCCCTCTTCCCACACTTAATTGATTTCCATTCCCTGGCATCCTAATTTCTGTTCTTGACGCATTTCCAAGAATTTTTCCTATCACTAGTCCTGTTTCAGGGTGTTGACCCAATATGTCAACTATCCCTTGACCTCCACAGATAGTGTTTTAACCACCAGTTTGCTGTTCTCTACGTTGCACCATCTTCAGTGTCTCCTCTCCCTGACCACCCAATTTCAAATCCTACTGCCAAATGCCAATGTCTAGGGAAAGCTAAAATATCTTTGCGTTAAATTGCCTGGTGAAGTATAAAAGCCGATGATGTATCTTGAGAATTTTTAAAAATTCCATTGGCACGATATGTGGAGTGGTCAGCAAAACCCTTTTATAGCGCCAGCATCCCAGGTTCAAATCATCACCCATGTCCATGTATATTTCCTCTGGTGGCTATGGTTTCCTCCATGTCCAAAATGTATGGGGTTAGTAGGTTAATGGTGGTCACAGTGGAGTATTTGGGTAGTACAGGCTCGTGGGCTGGAAGTGCCCATGACAGTACTGTATCTCTAGATTTAACGAGAGTCAACTTAAATCTGGTTTCAGGATACAGATTCTGGGCTCTCAACTCATTGTTTTTAAAAACTCAAACTGTTGTGTATCGAAAAAAAATAGATTTACACCTCAGTGTTATAGCCTGGAGGCAGTTTCTTAGTTAACTCTGCTTGTGTCGTCAAATCACTGTTCAATATTTATTCTGTTTCTGGGCTATTTTGCCTATAATGAACACTAATTTGGATCTTTTGTTGATCAGGATAATTGTAAATGTATGTTATGATCTTTGACACTAATTTTCCATTCTCTTGTTAAGAATAACTGGTCAGTGTCCTTTTTTCATCAATTTTCAAAGCTTCAAGTTATAACAACTACTCAAGCAATTGTTGCTACTGTCTGTATTGTGTTTTCAGATGCCTAACCTTTTATCTGGAATTGTCGGGTCTGGGCACCTGCCAGAATCTTGGGAATCTCAGAGTCATTTTAAAATGATGGATCCTTTAAACCCACCTGAGTCATGCTGTTGTCTCTTCTTCCCCACCCTCCACCTGAGTCGCACTGCCATCCCTCTCGTCCCCCCACCGCTGTACCAGCACCAGGGGAACAGCTCCCTTCTCGGTTCCCCTATGCTGGCACAGCGGTTTTAGCTGCATGGGAATTATGGCGAGTGACAAAGGCCATCAATCCCACAATGAGCCGCCGCGGGGCCAACTAAAAGCACTGCAACACTGGATGGGTGTCGGTATACGGCGATTCAGAGGTGCCTGTAAAGGAACAGAATTGCCCGATATTCCAATGTGAGTTGAGTGAGGGTCGTGCTCGATGGGTAGAGTACTTGTAAAGTAATGATAACGCAGAATGCGTCAGGATACACGGGAGTTGAGTGAGGGTCGCGTCAGGTCATGTTTGGCACCAAACTTCATCTTTGATGAACAGATGTCATCTACCAAAAAATAATTTCCAGTTTTTAAGAGGTTGGTGTTTTTTGTAAACCCAGATAAAAGGTTAGGCACCTGTATTTTGATTTAATTTTTTTATGAATTATTGTAACCTTTTTCCACATCTAATGTGTTGTAGGTTTTAATGTGGAGACAGTTGAATACAAATCTGTAAGCTTCACTGTATGGGATGTGGGTGGTCAAGATAAGATTAGACCTCTCTGGCGTCATTATTTCCAGAATACACAAGGTATGCTATCAAGTAGAAATGGCTCCAACTTTACTGTTAATGTTGATCTCTGTAGAGTGTAATTCCTAACTGTGACATTAAATGAAAGCTAACTGGTTCATTTCAACAGCCTTTGCTGTGCAATTCATGATCGGTGCTGCCATTGATCAGAGAACTTTGATAAACCCTTCGGCCTTCTAGTCTGTGCCGAACCTTTTTGTGCCTAGTCCCACTGACCTGCACCCTGTCGATAGTCCTCCATACTTTTCCCTTCCATGAACCTGTCCAAATTCTTCTTGCATGTTAAAACTGAGCCTGCATTCGCCACTTCAGCTTGCAACTCGTTCCACGCTATTACCACTCTGTGTGAAGAAGTTCCCCCTAAGCTTTCCCCTTTCACCCTTAACCCATGACCTCTGGTTTGTATCTCATCTACCCTCAGTGGGAAAAGCCCATCTACATTTATTCTCCTTCCCCTTCATAATTTTAAATACCTCAATCAAATCTCCCCTCATTCTACATTCCAAGGAATGAAGACCTAACCCATTTCCCTGTAACTCAGTTCCTGAAGTCTGGGCAACATCCTAGGAAATATTTTCTGCACTCTATCTATCTTATTGATATCTTTTCTGTAGTTGGGTGATCAAAACTGCACACAATTCTCCATATTTGACCTTGCTAATGTCTTGTACAACTTTACCATAACATTCCATCTCCTGTACGCAATACTTTGATTTACAGAGGCCAATATGACAAAAGCTCTCTTCACAACCCTATCCACCTGTGAAGCACCTTTAGGGAATTATGTATCTATTCCCAGATCATTCTGTTCTATCGCACACCTTGGTGCCCCTACCATTTAATGTGTATGTCCTTTCTTAGTTTGTCCATTTGAAATGCAATTCCTCCCACTTGTCTGCATTAAATTCCATCTGCCATTATTCAGCCCATTTTTCCAGCTGGTCCAGACCCTTCTGCAAGCTTTGAAAACCTTCCTCACTGTCCACTACACCTCCAATCTTAATGTCATCTGCAAACTTGCTGATCCAGTTTATCACATTATCATCCAGATCATTGGTAGAGATGACAAATAATGGTCCCAGCACCGATCCCTGAGGCACACCACTTGTCACAGGCCTCCAGTCTGAAAAGCAATCATCTAACACTACTCTCTGGCTTCTCCAGACCAGCCATTGTCTAATCTAGTTCACTATTTTATGAATACCTAATGTCTGAACCTTCTTATTCTCCCATGTGGGACCTTGTCAGAGGTCCATGTGGACAACATCCACAGCCTTTCCTTCGTCAACTTTTCTGGTAACCTCAAAAAAAGTCTAAGATTAGTTAAACATGACCTACCTTGCATAAAGCCATGTTGACTATCCCTGATCAGTTCCTGGCCATCTGAATAATTGTATAACTGATCTCTTAGAACACCTTCCAATAATTCACCTACTAGTGATGTCCAACTCACTGGCCTATAATTTTTAGGGTTACTTTTGGAGCCTTTTTTAAACAGTGGAACAATGATAGCTACCCTTCAATCCTCTGACACCACACCCGTGGCTAAGGACATTTTAACTATTTCTGCCAGAGCCTCTGCAATTTCTACACTAGCCTCCCTCAAAGTCTGAGGGAGTATCTTGTCAGGCCCACGGATTTAGCCACCCTTATTTTCTTTAAGACAGCAAACACTTCCTCCTCTTTAATTTGTATAGGTTCCATGATCTCACTGCTTGTTTTTCTTATTTTCCACAACTTTGTGCCCCTTTCCCGAGTGATACTGATGGAGGGGGGGGGGGGGGGGGGGAAGATTCAAGATATCCCCATCTCTTGCTCCATACAAAGTTGACCACTCTGTTCTTCAAGGGAAGCAATTTTGTCCCTTGCTATCCTTTTGCTCTTAATAGGCACGTAGAAACCTGTAGGAGTTTCCTTCACATTGTCTGCCAGAGCAACCTTACTTTTAGCCTTCCTGATTTCTTGATGTTGTTTTCACATTTTTATACTCCCTAAGTAGCTCATTTGCTCTATGTTGCCTATACCTTTTATACACCTCTTTTTCCAAACCAGATCTCCAATATCCCCCGAAAACCAAGGTTCCCTACACCTTCTAGATTAGATTTGAATTTCAGACATTTATATTTCAGATTTATTGTCAGTATATACAGTACATGATATCACATACAACCCTAAGATTCATTTTTCCTGTGGGCATGGCAGAATTACCTCTAATTGGTAGTGCAAAAATAAACTATACTTCTAACTTGCCTTTGATCCTGACAGGAACATACAAACTGTACTCTCAAAATTTCTCCTTTGAAGATCTTGTACTTACCTCACACATTCTTGCCTGAACACAACTTATTTCAATCCACGCATTCTAGATCAATTTAGAATCCCAAACCAAGACCTATCCTTCTCATAATTAACTTGAAACTAATGGGATTATGATCACTGGACCCAAAATGCTCCCTGCACCTACTTCTGTCACCTTCCTGCTCCCTTATAGGAGATCCAGTATTGCACTCCCTCTAGTTGATATCTTTATTGATTTAGAAAACTTTCCTGAAACAAACTTGACAAACTCCAAGTCATCCTGCCTTTTTTACAGTATGGGAATCCCAGTCAATATGTGGAAAATTAATATCTACTATCGCAACCTTGTATTTCCTGCAGCTGTCTGCTATCTCTCTACAGATTTGCCCCTCCAATTCTCTTTGACTATTGGGCAGTCTATATACACTCCCCATGAGTGTGGTCGTAGCTTTTCCATTCCTCAGGTCCACCCATGAAGCCCAATGTCATAATTCCTTGTGCCACGCTCTAAGCTCATCTGCCTTTTCTATAATACTCCTTGCCTTGAAATGGATGCACCCGAGAACATTTCCACCATGTAGGTAAAGCCTATTGACTACAAATGGTGCATGTGATTTTTCACAATCTTTTCCTTCCTATCTGCTCTGGCACTCTAGTTTGTATAACCCTGCAAATTTAATTTAAACCTTCCCCCAAGAATATTAGTCCCTCTCCAGTTCAGACGTATTTTTCACATAATCTTTTCCTTCCTTCATTCCTCTATATCTGCTCTGGAACTCTAGTTCCTATAACCTTGCAAATCTAGTTTAAGCCTTCCTGCAAGGATATTAGTCCCTCTCCAGTTTAGATGCAAACCATCCTGTCAGAACAGGTCAACCTTCCCTGGAAGGGAGCTCAATGATCCAGAAGCCTGAAGCCCTCCCTCCTGCACCTGTCTTTAGCCATGTATTAGGCTGCATTATCTTCCTATTTCTAACTTCACTAGCAAGTGGCATGGGTAGTAATCCTGAGAACACAACCCTGGAGATCCTATTCTTCAACCTGGTGCTTGGAGTTAAGAAAATTCTTGTAGGACCTCCTCACCCTTCTTACCCATGACATCGGTCCCTATATGGCCACAATATCTGGCTGCTCATCCTCCCTCCTGAGAATGCCGTGAACTCTACCTAAGATATTTCGGACCTTGTCATCAGAGACGCAATGTGCAGTCCGATACTTGATGCCTTCCACAGAACCTCTTATCTGTCCGACTAACTATGGAATCCCCTATCACTACAGCTTCCCTCTTCTCCCTTCCCTTCTTAGCCACAGTTCATGGGTGAATAGACAAAACTGACATTATTTTAAAAATGTGAACAGGATTGTATTGTTTAATAGCTACTTTTAGATTAGACCTCCTTTGGGCAAACTCCATTAGCAGGAATGGTGTAGATTTGGTGTTTCGCCTACGGACTTTGCTTGAATTTTGTTCTGCTGAATACAATTTGGAATAAAAGCATGTTGGGTCTGAAGCTGGCTTGAGCCTGTCCCAAATCCCTGCCGGCTGATGAGGAGAACACTGACTCTGGCAGTATTTATGACCTTGAATGAGAGTTATACTTTTGTTAAACTTTTACAGTATTAGTTATCAAACCACAAAGGGGCATTTGGACATGGAAGGTTTCAAAGACGTCTCTTCCTGATGCACTTTATAAAAAAAAAAATTAAATTCCTGTCATAGTTTGTTCACATAGATAATGAGTAGGTGATAAACCTATTTTAGACTGCATTGATACTCTGATCTCTGCTGAGGAATAAAAAGTGAATGGGGTGTTCATTACTGTTTTACCCTCAGATCCATTTCACCCCTGTAGTAAATAAACTTCTCAAAATAAACGACATTTAAAATAAAAGTCATTTCTGCTTAAAGGCTTAATATTCGTGGTTGACAGCAATGACCGAGAGCGCATCAACGAGGCAAAAGAAGAGTTGGTTCGAATGCTTATGGAAGAAGATCTGAAAGATGCTGCACTATTGGTCTTTGCAAATAAGCAGGTAAATCAAAATCCAAAAGGTACTGTTGTCAGAATAAGAATTTGTTATGAAATTCGTTGTTTTTGCGACAGCATCACCGTGCAAACATTTATAAAAGCCAGCTTACAAAATAACTAAGAACAGTGCAGGAAAAAGACAAAGTAAGGCAGTGTCTTTGGTTCATTGTTCATTCAGGAATCTGATGGCCGAGGGGAAGAAGCTGTCCTTGTGCAGCTGAATGCTCATCTTCGGACTCCTTACCTTTTTTCCCCAATGGTAGCAGAGTGAAGAGGGTGGTGGGGGTCCTTGAGGATAGCAGCTGCTTTCTTAAGACATCGACTCTTGTAGATGTCCTCGATGGATTGAAGACTGATGCTTGTGGTGTTGCAGGCCAAGTTAACAACCCTCTGGAGTTTTTGTTCTTGTACTAGACAGTGATGCTACCAGACAGAATGCTCTCCATTGTTTGCCTGTAGAAGTTTTCCAGAGTCTTTGGTGGCATGCAGAATCTCCCTAAACTCCTCACAAAGTGTAGCCACTGGCGAGCCTTCTTTGTGATTGCATCGACATGGAGGTTCCAGGACAGATCCTCAGATGTTGATTTGAAGTTCTCAACCCTCTCCACTGTTGACTCCTTGGTGAGGACTGGTTTGTGTTCCCCTGACTTCCTCCTGAAGTCCACGATCATCTCCTTGGTTTTGCTAATGTTGGTTACAAAGTGGTTGTTGTGACACCACTCAACAAGCTGATCTATCCTGCATGCACCCTCATTGCCGTCTTTCATTCTGCTGACTATCGTGGTGTAATCGGCAAATTTGCAGATAGCATTTAAATTGTGCCTAGCCCCACAGTCATGGGTGTAGGGGAGTAGAGCAGTGGGCTAAGCACACATCCTTCAGGTGTGCCTGTGTTGATCATTAATGAGGAGGAGACGTTTTTTCCAATTTATACCAACTGTGGTCTTCCAATGAGGATTCAGTTGCAGAGAGGAGTGCAGAGGCCCAGGGTTTGGAGCTTGTTGACCAGAGGAAATAATGGTGTTGAAGGCTGAGCTGTAGTTGATGCATGTATGTTACTGTTACATTTCAAACTAACCAAAATTGTAAGATATGCACATGACAAATAGGTGAAATCTTGTATGTCTGAGGTGATGCATTTGGGCTTCCAATTATGTGCAAAGATCAAAGAAAGGTCAGTCTCTTGAGAGTCAGCCATGTAGTGTGGCAGAAAAATGTTGAAAATAGAACATGATGCTGTTAGACTGCAACTGATCATTTTGGTTTTATGCAAAAAAATTATATTTTTCATTAAAAAAATTGTTGGTTCTTTCAGGATTTGCCCAATGCAATGAATGCGGCTGAAGTCACTGATAAATTGGGATTACATCAGATAACCCGAAGACATTGGTTCATCCAGGCGTCATGTGCTTCCAGTGGCGATGGTCTTTTTCAAGGTCTTGATTGGCTGACCAGTCAACACTCAGGAACCAAGTGATCCATTCCTCCTCTCAAAGACTCTGCATGACCAGCCATGTATGTATGTTTGTACGAGAGTTTGAGTGGGAGCAGTTTCCTCACCATGTGCCTTTTTATAATACAGATGGGTTTGGGACATGACTTGTAAGAACTGGTATGGGCAACAATGAAAGTATTTTACAAATGCAAATGAATGGCTCTGTTTTTGAAATGGTTGCCAAACAACGCTTGCAGACCTAAAATAAATTTACAATATTGAGTTGCTCGCTAACCAAAAAAAATTAGGAACATGAATGTAATTTACGGCCCCTTTTCCAAATTGATCTAGGGGGAGAGGGAATGTGCCCGACAAACAGCGAATCTTATGGAAATTGAACAGGCGTGCAGTTCTTGGTTTGCAATCTTTCATAATTATTTCCTGAGTCTGAGTGGCACAGGTTGCTTGGGTCAAAGTTGTGCAACAGTTTCTACTGAATGCACCAAGAGGTGGTGTGGGAAAATAGAAAATGCATCTGGAAGAAAATACTTGAGTGCTGGCTGGTGTTTTGTGGCTCTGCAAAAGATCCATCAAAATTTCCCCTGTGTGAATCTGCTTCTTCAGGTGCAATTTTGTGGATTTTTAGGAACTTGCATCCTACAATGTAATGTTTAGAGGTCACCGAGACAGCTGCTCCCATTCTTTGTTTTGTAAAGATGTCGAATGACGCTTGTTACAGGGAGGATAAATGGATTTTTTTTTTTGTCATTGGAAACATCAAGGCAAGCCCCAACAACACCTCTCTCCAAAAACTGTGCTCACCATATCCATATGTGCAATAACACTACAGACACAAGTGGAATTTGAAATTGCCCACATGTCATATATGCCATTGTACAGAGCGATCCACGTAATTAAAAAAAATTCACCTTGAAATCAGGGGTCATGCTATAGAAGAGTCTAAAATTCTTACCATGACATCAAAGTTTCAACAACGCTGTCATTCATGCGCATGTCTCCTCGGTGGGGTCTATCCACTCGGTCTAACTGATGTTGGCTCTACAGGCTTTAAATGGCCTGTTATAGGAGGCAATAGTGGGGTTTTTAAAATCTATAAATGAAATGTAAACTTTAAATGATTATTTGTTATTAAAATATTGTGATTTGCTTTTAACATCATCCACTGGTCAGCACTGAGTGTCAGTTTTTTTGTGGAGGGTCGGGGTGGGGGGGGGGGAGAGAAAATGTCTTGTACCAAAGGTATTGCACCTCAAAACCAGGGTTGATCTATACAATGGTATATTCCAGAATGCTTCCCCAACATTCTGACACTTCAAATAGAAAACTGAAAACTTTTCAGGAAATTTCATTTAAAATTTTAAGGTTTGGGTGAAATATGTATCCTGTGCAAGTTGATGGCATGCATTTCAAATTAACTTGCTCTATGTATATTAATGACCAGTTAAATACTGATTTATCTTTACAGACAAAAAAATATACTTTATGCTTCTTGCAGGCATGTTTTAAACTAGACTGCAATCTTGTAAACTGTAAAGATTTGAAAATAAGTCTGTAGAGAATTATTGGTTTCAATTTACACCAATTAAATTTAAATTACAAATGTATATTCTGCAGGGGCAAACTATGCTTGAAGCAAATAATGGAAATCCGAAGCTTAGTTGTGGAATAAGGTTTCTTTTTGTAGCTCAATATCAAAAGGTATGCAAATATAGTTTTGAATTTGATCTGAAGGTCAACTTAATTTTAACCACATCTGTAAATTTGTCTTGGGAATGCCTTGTATATTGAAGATATCTTTATTAGAATGAACATTTACGTTGCATACCAGTGTGTTTGGGTGTCTGCGTATGACCAACTTCTGCATATTTGTGGATGTGTTTGATGAAGCTGTGGCGAAGGGAAAAGTTTGCAAATATTTTTGCTGACAATAAAGGTTTGTTTTCCTTCTTAACCACTGTGAACTGACTGATTCCAAAGTAATCTTTAATTTAGTATGGGATTTGGAATCTATCAATACAAGTTCTATTCAATAGGCGAGAGAAATGGAAGCCACTGCAGACTCTGGAATCTTGTAAATAGAAACCGTTCCACTGATGATGCTATAACCTTGTCCCTCTCTTCTGTATTGACTCACCTGGGGAAACGATGTCTCATACAGCAGGCTGCTGTTCATCAACTTCAGCTGGGCATTTAATACGATCATTTCCCAGAGGCTTGTGGAGGAGTTATCCTCAATGCGACTCAACACCTTTCTCTAACTGGATTCTGGACTTTTAATGGAAAGACCGCCATCTGTCTGAGTCGGCAGAAGAAAGTCGAGCACCGTCACATTGAGCAGTGGCGCACCTTAAGTGCTCTATGCTCAGCCCACTCCTGTTCACTGACCCAGGACTGCGAGGCCTGAGCTTCAACTGAGATATCAAGTTTGCAAATGCAGGACAGTAACAGCCTCATCAGCAACACCAAGGAGAAAATTTTGTGTAATATTATGAGAATAACCATCAGTCCCAACGTGGAGAAGACAAAAGTGACGATTTTGCACTCAGGAGAACCATGAACGATTCCCTCCACATTGATAGCCCATTTTCCACTGGCATCTTGTCCCAGGAATTAACTGGTTATGGGTCCTGTGGAAAAGGAAAAAGAAAAATTAAGAACACCAGCATGCTGGGGATTGACTGCCTTTACCCCTACTTGTATCCCTGGCGACCCCTGTCGCCAGCATGCTGATTAAACCAGTTGACTTTCTGATCCCTGGGGATGTTGGGTTCAGTGGAAAAGCAGTCAGTTTTCTGGTTAAAGGTGGCCCAGTGGAAACAGCATAAATCCTGGGACACTGCATGGCCAATTAACCGGGATGCCAGTGAAAAAAGGGGTCAATAACATGTAGTGGAGAGAGTAGAGAGCACCAAGTTCTTCTGAGTCCACTTAACTAGTGACTCATCGTGGACACTCAACATCTTGTTTGTCAGGAAAGCACACCAGCGACTGCACTTCCTGAGAACACTGAGGTGGGCAAGGCCACCACAGACCACCTTGCAAAACTGATTTCTAAGGTTAAAACATCCTACTGATGAGCATTGCTTTGACACAAAAAAAAACTTTGAATCAAATGTTCATGCAGAAAATGCAAAGGTTTAAAGTTGAAACCTTAAATGATTAAACTTGGAGACTGATTATGTTTTAAAGTTGTCCAAACATGATAACAATAGTTGTGGAGGAGCAGGTATGAGAAAGGCAGACATGGATAATATGTTAAATGATAGGAGGGACTTTTCAAATTGGTATTTATTAATCTCATGAGGAATTAAAGTGAAAAATATTTATATTAATAAAAATAGTCCTGTCAAATTAACTATATGGATCACTTTTCATATATGCTGCTGTGATACAAGTCATACAAGATGGTCATTTGGCAGAAAACGTTTGGGGAATGGATTGTTGTCTTTAAAGGAACTTTTTTGCAAGATGTCATCAGAATGGTTAGAAAAAAGGGTCTTAGACCTGAAACGTAGAACATTACAACACAGTGCAGGCACCTCAGCCGTCGATGTTGTGCTGACCTATATATTCTTACCAAAAAATACTAAGCCCTTCCTACTTCATAACCCTCTATTTTTCTTTTCATCCATATGCCTGTCTAAGAGTCTCTTAAATGCCCCAAATTCTTCAGCCTCCACTATGACCTCTCACAAGGCATTCCAGGCACTCACAACTCTTTATATTTAAAAAAAACCTTACACCTGATGTCTCCCCTAAACTTTCCTCTTTTCACTTTGTACACATGTTCTCTGGTGTTTCCTATTCTTGACCTGGGGGAAAAGGTGTTGTCTGTCCACCTTATTTATGCCTCTTCAATCTTTTAGATCCCTAGTAAGTTTTAGATCCCTAGATCCTCCTTCACTCCCAAAAGAAAAGTTCTAATTCTGCTAAACCTTGCCCTCATAAAACTTGTTTTTCCATCCAGGAAACATCCTGGTAAATCTCCTCTACACCCTCTCGATAGCCTCCACATCCTTCTTATAATGAAGTGACCAGAACTGAACACAATATTCTAAGTGTGGTCTCACACCATAGATTCGTAGAGCTCAACATGACCTCTCGACTCTTGAACTCAATTCCCTGACTAATGAAGCCCAACATCCAATAGGTGTTCTTAACTATCCTAGCAACTTTGAGAGATGTATGAATTTGTAAACCAAGGTATCTCTGTTCCTCCACGTCTGACCATTAACCCTGTACTCAGCCTTTTGGTTTGACCTTCTAAAATGCATCACCTTATACTTGTCTGGATTGAACTCCATCTGCCATTGTTTCACCTAACTCTGCACCCTGCCTATATCCTTTTGTAAACTATGACAACTTTCAGCGCTCCAGAATTCCTCTAACCTTTGCATCATCTGCTGACTTACTGACCCATCCTTCTGCTTCCTAATCCAGGTAATTAATAAAAATCACAGAGTAGGGGGACCCCTGACTGGTTTTTCTTTGCATAGATCTTTCCTAACCTGTGAGTTGTTAGAGAATAGTACAGGAACAGGCCCTTTGGCCCACATATTTGTGCCCAAGTCGAGCTAAAACTTCTGCTGTTTGTGCCCTGTAGACATCTTTATATTTCCTTCATGTTCGTGTGAACGTGAAAGGTCACATACTCCACAGAGGGAGTTAGGAGTGAGCCTGGTTCACTTGAACTGTTTGTAGTACAGTTGTTTGAGAGGAGAACCTTGGATCCTTTGCAGGAGAGGGTCAGCTTTGCATGTAGTTCATCTGTTCTACTCTGCCATTCATATTGAACACTCAGTATTTCCAACCCAAGATCTCTTGTACTGGCCCCTCCTCTGTCTGGCAGAATTTGTTTATTTTCAGGGTTATTGCCACGCAATCCATTAAAATGAAAGGTATATGATGTATTTAAACTTTTGACTGTTATAAGGCAAACAAAGAGTCACCATGAACATTGCCCGATGCCCCTAACAATAAAGTAAAATTTTTTCAGAGGGTACTGAGGGTCCATGGATCTGTCTCCAGCGGTTCTGCAGCCTCAGAGACTCCTATTTAAACCATTGGAAACCTGAGCTCCATGATCCAAACCTCTGATAAAATCAGGAAGCCTTCAGCACCCGAGGCCCTTCAGGAGCTGCTCTTGCCCTCAGCACCATCTCATCTCCTGGTTCTGATAAATGGTCCCCATGAGCAAGTCTCCTGCAGTCTGTTCTGTGCAAATTGCCTGCAGTTTGTATGAGTACTTCAACCATAAGTCGCCTGCAGCCTGTGCTGAGCTCTTTACTCATCTGCTGCTATGGTCACTTTCCCTGTCGGGTGATCTCCCAGCTTCTCAATATCTGTGGCGGGTGGGTTCACCCTGTTTCTTTTCTGGTTCCCCTGCACTGGTCATCTCTCCCAAAGTCTATAAATCCCCCCTTGTGGTCTATAGGGACCTCTATCTCACCCACAGACCCTTGTGGTTGCAGGATTTAAAAAAAAACATTGGTTCTACTAACAGGCATCATTACCAAGCAGTAGGACCCTGTCTCTGCTCTCTGCTCTCCTTGGTCGGGACCAGCGGCAGTGCTGCTTTGATATCACACCCTCAATAACTTCTCCTTTGACACATTCCACTTACCTCAAGTCAAAGGGGTATTCATGGGCCTCAGCTATGCTTGCCTTTTTGTTGGTCCAACACAGGCAAGGCTTTTCCATTCTTCCTCTGCTATGATGTTGCCTCCTGCACCCAATGAGCTGGTTAACTTTATCCACTTTGCTGCTAACTTACACCCTGACTTCAAATTCTTGGTTTATCTGTGTCAACATTCTCCCTTTTCTCAATCTCTGTCTCCATTTCTGGAGATAAGCCCTCTGCAGACATTATCTATAAACTCACCAACTCTCACAGTTATCTCGACTACACCTCTTCCCATTCTGTCTCCTGTGAGGGTTCTGTTCCTTTCTCTCAATTCTTCTGTCGCATCTGCTGCCAGGATGAGGTCTTCCATTCCAGAACATTGTAGATGTCCTTCAAAAAGAAAATGTGGGTTTCTCTCCCTCCATCAACTCAGCCCTTTCCTGCATCTTCTCTATTCCTGTAATGTGTCCTGGCCCCATCCACGCCCATGCACAAGGAGAGGGTTCCCATTGTCCTCACCTACCCCTCCACCAGCTGCCTCATCCAACATATCCTCCACAATTTCCACCACCTTCAACATGATGCCAATACCAGCCACATCTGCCCATCTCCTCTCTATTCTGTCTGACTCCCTCATCCACTCCTCCCTTCCCACTAATCACCCCTTCAAGAAATGCTCCACTTGCATCCACACCTCCCTCACCATCATTTGTGGCCCCAAGCAATCCTTCCAAGTGAAGCAACATTTCACTTTCAATCCTGCAGGGGTCACCGACTGCATCCAGAGCTCCCGTTGTGGCCTTGTCTACGTTGGAGAGACTGGATGCAGACTGGGAGATCATTTCAATGAGCACCTTCACTCTGCTGCGGAAGTGGGGACCTCCCAGTAGCCAACCATTTCAATTTTGCACCCCTGTCCAATGCCTACATGTCCATGACCTCATGTACTGCCAAACTGAGACCACCTGCAAATTGGAGGAACAACACTTAATATTTCTGTCTGACCACTTTCCAACCAGGTGACATTACCATAAATCTCTCTGGTTTCTTTTAGGTCTCTCTCTTGTCTCTCTCTCTCATTCCTGATCCCTCTGTTTTCTTTCCTCCCAGCTCCCTACCCCCTTCCCTCTCCATTCAGAGACCTATCACTTCCCAGCATTTTGCTCCCAGCTCCCTACCCCTTTCTCTCTCCATTCAGAGACCTATCACTTCCCAGCATTTTGCTCTTCTGTCCTCCTTCCCCACACCCCCCTCCCTCACTGTTTTATTCAGGTGCCTTCCTGCATTTTGCTCATACCTTAACCCAGGGTTCAGGCCCAAAACATTGGTTACATGCTGTATATTTTCCATAAAGAATGCTGCATGGCCTGCTGAGATTCTCCAACTCTTTTGTGTATCAAACTAAAATCATAGCATCTGCAAACTCTCTTGTTTGTATTTAGCAGCTGTTCTCAATGAAGGACCTCTGCACCCTCAGCCCCAGGGGTTGGAGGGAAGCACATTTGTAAGGTCCTTATTTTCTTTCACCTTGTATAACATAAATGTATTTTATATAGTTATTAGGAGAAAGAAACCAAACTTTGATCGCTCAACAGGGAATAGGGCCTATGAAATTTAAGTAGGGTCCAATTGGGGGATGGGGAAGTGTTCGTAGCTGAATAAGGGTTGGAAATGGTTGGTATATTTTATATATAACCTTATAATAATTTACAGTATGGAAACAGGCCATATCGGGCCTTCTAGTCCGCACCGATTTACGTAAAACTCCACTAGTTCCACCTATCCACTCCCATACCCATAACCCTCCAATTCCCCTCGCATCCAGATGTACTCATCTAGTCTCCTCTTAAATGACAGAATTGACCCTGCCATAACTACCTCTCCTGGAAGGTCCTTCCACTCAGCCATCACTCTCTGAGTGAAGAAGCATCCTCTTGTATTACTTTTAAAGTTTCCCCCCCAACCCTTAACATGACCCCTTGTTCCAAACTCCCCTACCCTCAGGGGAAAGAGCCTATTCACATCTACTCTATCTATTCTCTTTATATTAAATACCTCTATCAAATCCTCTTTCAACCTTCTACGCTCCAATGAATAAAGTCTCAGTCCTCAATCTTTCTCTGTGTTCAAGATATTGCAATCCAGGCAACATATATCTTTGGGTAACTAGAATAATGATAGTTGGCCATATTGTATAGATGCTCCAAAAAATTGCAAGCTTTGAAATCATGCCCCAAGCAAAGTTACTAAAGTTAAAACTTGGCTTGGTTGGAAGTTTTCAAACTTTTTCTTTCCACTCGCATACCACTTTAAGTAATCCCTATGCCATCAGTGCTCTGTGATTAGTAAGGGATTGGTTAAAGTGGTATGCGAGTGGGAAGGGAAGGTTGAGAACCACTGCTCTTCTCGATCCAATTGTTACTGAAATATTTTGCTTGAGAAATATTGTCATTGTGCCATTTCCTTTGGAGTTATGAAACCGTCCACATAATGAGTCAGTTAGATTAAAATAGTGGTTTTCAAACTTTTTCTTTCCACCCACATACTACCTTAAGCAACCCCTTACTAATCACAGAGCACCTATGGCCTAGTGAATATGTGAGTGGAAAGAAAAAGTTTGTAAACCACTGTTTTAATCATAATTGACTCCTTGAGAACCACTAGACTAGATGATCAAAATCAGCAATAATATGCCTGTTAGTGCATAGAAAAATAAAATATATACTATGACAAACATTTGACTAACTGGCACTAAATAAGAACTGGATGTACCTGTTCCAACTTGCAGGCAAATTCAACTTAAAGACAGATTTAGGAACTGATTTTGTTCATAATCTGGGGACTGCCTGTAATGAGGAATGATGGGGTCTCGATTCAATATGTCACCTTAAAGATAATCGCTCAAATTGTGGCACATCCCTCATTACTGCATTGGAAAGTCAGGCTAAGTTTGGTGTTCAAGTGTCAGGAGAGCATGAAAATTGTTTAACTCAGATGAGAGTCCTACCGCTGACAAGGTCGACACCTGCCTTTTGCTAAAGTTGAACAATTCTCACCCTTTAGCTTGATACACAAAAGTTGAGTTGGATTAAGAAGACCCTTCATCAATGACCTGGCCAACACAAAGTGATTCTATCTCCAACCTACATGCTAAACGAATGTGTTCTCATTTTCTTAGGTATTTTATTTGCAATACAAACAATTCCTCTGGGCATTGTCAAGGTTTGCATTTTATTTTGAAATATGTTTGAAACATGTCGCTGACAGTTATGGTCAGAGAAAGCTATTTACGTGTCAAAACTTTCCACTTAGTGCCACCCAGGAGGTTGAGATAGGATCATGGATTAGAGATTTTAAAACTCATCCAATCTCCAAAATTACACTGAAGTAAATCTTTATGTTGCACTTTATTCAAGTTGCAATATAATTAACTCTATAAAAGTATAATTAGCTGTGCAATGTAATGCAAGAAATTCAGTGGGTGGTCTGTAGGAACATTTACAACACATATTTCTAATGCTTGAGACATTTCTGATGCTTGAGGTCATGTTTTGGGGTCTCTGCCTAAATGGGCTTACATTGCTAAATAGATAGAGTATGGCCCAATACTGTGGTCCTATTTACACTCAATCAATTTTGTTGGCAGGCTGCATCATTAACATGTCCAGTGGCAGATTCCAGAAATAAGCAGTCTATTCTGAGCTCAGACACAGTAATAGATTATCAGGATGACAAAGAAAAAGATTCATAGATGTCTCAGTGCCTGCTTGAAGAAATGTAATATCCCCTCTGGTTCCTGGGGACCCCTGGCCCATGGTGGCAGCAAGTGGGTAAAGACCAGTCTAGATATTAATGACCACCTGGAGTCCATGTATCAGGAGTACCTTGCGGCCCAGAGTAAATGGCAGTGTGAGCACATCACCTCACATTTTACCTCTTCCTCCTGTGACAATCCCTGATTAATCATCTCAGGCACCACATAACCAGAATGGAAACAAGATGTGCTCAAGCTCAGTGGACCATCTAAGGGGAGAAAATGGCACCGTTAGAAAGATTTTTAATTTTTGTTTAACCATACAGCATAATGGGAAGCTCATTCTGGCCATTGAAATTTGTGCCACCCAATTAACCTACCAGCCCCATACATTTTGGAAGGTGAGAGGAAACCGAAGCACCCAGTGACCACAGTCCTACTATTGATTTCAAATCCTGAACGTTCTCATGTGATCGCAGAAAGATGCAATAGCACAGGTTTGGTAATGCAGTACCTCCTTTACAAGCATGGTACAATAAATACCACCCTTGCCACCATCTAATGAAAAAAAAACATTTGTGGTAGCAAAAAGATTTACCTTTATTAAATTGACACTGTAAAATTAGTCAACAATTTACCTCCTACCATCTCCCAAAGATCCCATCAAGGGCTTCCACTGGAGGTATCTGACTGGTCCACCATTCATATATTTTAAGTCCACTCCTTTTAGCCTCTTGCCGGTGAAATAAAAAATCCCTCTCATCAACTTATTCTGAAGGTTCCCTGTGAGTTTTAAATTTAGACATACAGCACAGTAACAGGCCATTTTAGCCCATGAGTCTGTGCCACCCAACTTACAACCAATTAACCTACAACCCCTGGTACATTTTGAACAGTGGGAGGAAACCGGAGGACCTGGGAAAATGTACAAACTCCTTGTGGACAGTGTAGATTTCGAACCCCAGTCCTGATCTCAGGTGCTATATAGGCGTTGTCCTAACCGCTACACCAACTGTGCTGCCCCAGGGGTCTGGTTTCACCTACATCTCAAAGGTGAAGCAGTTTGTAGATTAATTGGCCACTGTAAACTACCTCTACTGTGTATATGAATGGGAGAATTGCAAAGGAAATTAATAGGAAGGTTAAAGTCAAGGTTTATTATCTGACTTCGTATACAACCAGACTTGACAGTGTTTCTCCACACTATGAACACACATAATAATCAGACATACGTAGACGTATAAAATAAATATGCGCGAATATTCTGGAACAATTATATCAAGAATAATAATAAAAAATAAATGGAATAAAGATGGCGAGAAGTTAACATGGGATGGAATTCCTTGTAGAAGCAGTCTGGGCTCATGAGCTGGATTGACGTCTGAGATCATATATTGCTGGAAACACTCAGGCAGCATTCATGGAAATGGAAACCAAAGTGACATTTCAGGTCAAAGAATTGGAAAGAGACAACAAATTAAGTTTAAATTGTTGAGAGGTGTAGAGACAAGGGGAATATCTCCAATGGTGCGAGGCCTCAGATGCCAGAGTAATAACTGCAACTTGGCACGAGAATGGCTCTGCCTAAGACCTCAAAAACCCAGAGAGCGCTGTGAATGCCATTTAGGCCATCATCCCAACCAACCTACCGTCTGCCACCTCCACCTATACCTCCCGAAGTCTTGGGAAAGCTGATGTATTGAAGAACTCATCCCCCTCCTGTCACTCTCTTCTCTCCTGTTCCATTGGACAGAAGATACAAGTCCTTCAAAACATGGAGCTCCACACTCAAGGACAGTTTCTTTCCTGCCGTCATCAGCCTCTTAACTGGGAAGAGATGATGCCCTTGCATTATTTTTAACTGGACTAAATGTAAGAACATAAGAAATAGGAGCAGGAGTCCATCCAGCCCTTTGGGCCTGCTCCACCATTCAATGAGATCATGACTGATCTGATGATAGGCTCTCACCAGCTACAGTACCTGCCTTTTCCCCATATCCCTTAATTCCCCTACTATGTAGAAATCTATCCAACCTCTTAAATATATTTACTGAGATAGGCTCCACTGCTTCAATGGGCAGTGAATTCCACAGATTCACCACCCTCTGGGAAAAGCAGTTCCTCCTCATCTCCGTCCTAAATCTACTACCCTGAATTCTGAGGCTATTTCCCCTAGTTCTGGTCTTCCCTACCAAAGTAAACAACTTACCTACCTCTGTCTTAACCATGCTTTTCATAATTTTATATATTTCTATGTTATCTGCTCTCGTTCTTCTAAATTCCAGTGAGTACATTCCCAGGCACTCAATCTTTCCTTATAGGCCAGCCCCTTCATCCATGGAGAATCAATCTGGTGAACCTCCTCTGCACTGCTTCCAAAGCCAGTACATCCTTCCTTAAGTAAAGAGGCCAGAACTACACACAGTACTCCAGATGAGATCTCACCAGTAACTTGCACAGTTGCAGCATAACCTTCCTGCTCTTAAGTTGTATCCTTCTAACAATGAAGTCCAGGATTCCATTCCCTTCTTGATAGCCGGCTGCATCTGCAAACCAACCTTTTGTGATTCATGCACAAGCACTCCCAAGTCCTTCTGCACATCAGCATGTTGCATTCACTTGCCATTTAAATAATATTCTGTTCTTCTATTTTTCCTTCCAAAATGGATAACCTCACGTTTGCCAACATTGCACTCCATCTGCCAGACCCTTGGCCACTCACTTAACCTATCCAATTCTCCTTGAAGACTCTGTATCCTCTGCACAAGTTGCTTTTCCACTCCATTTAGTATAATCAGCAGGCTTAGATACACTGCACTCTGTCCCCTGTTCCCGATCGTGTATAGATAGATATATTGTGAATAGCTACTTTGCATGTTTTGATTTATTGTAGCACCATCCCCAACATTGCTTCATTTGTTTGTGTTTTTTGTTGTTATTGTAACTACTTGCTCTATGGGATGACTTGCCTGGATAGCAAGCAGAGCAAAGCTTTTTACTGTATCTCAGAACATGTGACAATAAGCAATTCAATTCAATGAAACAATCTAGTTGATGTACGAGCAAGAGCAGTGAGATAACAAAGAAACCTGTGAGAAAGGGGAAACGTTGCAGGACCTGCTGAGCAGGGCTTTGATTTTTTCTTTTTTCATTTGCACTCTGGTAACTATGAGTATTTATTATCTATCTTGCACACAGCACAGAATATTACAGCCTAGTATATTTGCATTTATTATCTATTTTTAATTTTAATTAATGAATTGTAGTGTAAATGCTACCGCGAAGTTTGGAACAAAGACACGCACACGAGGAGTCGAAGTCGAAGACTGATTTTATTCACTCCCTGGCTCTGACCACAGGAATGTCATTATCGCAGACCTCTGACTGGCTGGTGTTGCTGCCATTGCCCGCTGTTTCCTGCCGTGCGGGAGGTCACGCAGGATGATGACCGTCGGTCCCTGCGGGGCACTCACGATTGCCGCGTTCGCCGACCATTATGTGGGTCGGGTTGCGACTCGTTTTGTGGCCTGCTACAGAAAACTTTTTTTTTAACAAAGGACCTGTTTGGCTGCAGAAAATAGAAGTCCAGTACATCTGTGCCTTGTACAATGTATATAACAATAAACACATGATCACACAATATTTTAGCACAGTATCTCTCTTAAACTTTCTTCCACTTGGTCACTATCATATAAATGCAGAGGGGAGAACTGAGCCCATACTGCAGAAGCATAGAATATTACAGCACACGAAACAGGCCCTTCAGCCCTTCTATTCTATGCCACACTATTATTCTGCCTGGTCCCACCGACCTGCATCCAGTTCATGTCCCTCCATGCAACTCCCATCCATGGACCTGTCCAAATTTTTGTTAAATGTTAACACTGAGCTCACATTCACCACTTCAGCTGGCAGCTCGTACCACACTCCCACCCCTCTCTGTGTGAAGAAACCCTTAACCCATGTCATCTGATTTGTCTCTCATGTATGTTTTGACTGTATCAGTTGGACAGAGAGTGTCTTTTTTTTAAATGAGGCAAGACCCAGAATGGGTTAATTTACACAGTGAAGTAGGTTGCAGAAAGTAGGGGCAGGATGAGCTCATTATAAACGCTATTTAGTCTGGTTGTATATGTACAGTGACCACCGCCAGTGGGCTGATCTCGCCTCCAACCGTGCATCTTGGCGCAACCTCCTTTGAAGAAGACCGCAGAGCCCACCTCACTGACAAAAGACAAAGGAGGAAACACCCAACCCCAACCCACCAATTTTCCCCTGCAACCACTGCAACCGTGTCTGCCTGTCCCGCATCGGACTTGTCAGCCACAATCGAGCCTGCAGCTGACGTGGACTTTTACCCCCTCCATAAATCTTCGTCCGCGAAGCCAAGCCAAAGAAAGAATATGTACAGTCAGATTATAATAAACTTGAACTTGGAAATGATGGAAGATAAGAGGCTGGCAGGGGAGCATTTGAATTGTCAAGTTTGAAGACAGGAAAAATACCGGAATGCTATTGGCTGCTCACTGCAAGGAGTTAACACTGTCAAGAGAAAACATAATTAAAAAAAAGTGAGAAAGGAAAAAAAATGAGAAAGTTGTTTGAAATTGTGACAATCTTCCAGAGAACCATTGCCCTCCAGCTAGATCTGATTTGTGAATGATAACCCACACACACAACCTTCGTCAACTGACTGTAGGAAAAACAATCTGCAGATGAAAGAGTATTTGGTTCAGGTATGGCGCTCAGACTGCAGTGGGAGGTCCTGCATGAAAGCTCTGTTAGGGTGGAAACCCTGAAGTAAAGCAGCGACTGGGGTCATAAGTGGAGATTTTAACTCCTCCCTCTGGCCGCTGTTCCAGCAGTCAGAGGTGTCTTCTTGCATGGGTTTATTTATATTGCATGCACTCCCTTTTGTTTGTCCTGTGTGCCAGTCAAAGAAAGAGAATGGATATTTAGATCGGGCCTTCTGTGACCTTAGGACATTCCGAAGCTCTTCACAACCAATGAAGCATTTTTGAAATGTAGCAAACCACAAAGGGAAAATCAGAAGCCAATTTGCAAACTTAATTGTCCTACAAACAGCAACAAGATAAATGGCCAGATAATTTACTTTGCTGATGTTAAGTTATAAATGTTACTCCTTGTTCTTATTCAAAAAGTGTTGCAAGATTTTGTTTTGCAAGTAAACTATCACCCGAAACTGTACCCTCATCTACCACCCCAAACTGTACCCTCATCTACCACCCCAAACTGTACCCTCATCTACCACCCCAAACTGTACCCTCATCTACCACCCCAAACTGTATCCTCATCTACCACCCCAAACTGCACCCTCATCTACCACCCCAAACTGTATCCTCATCTAGCACCCCAAACTGTATCCTCATCTACCATCCCAAACTGTACCCTCATCACCCCAAACTGTATCCTCATCTACCACCCCAAACTGAACCCTCATCTACCACCCCAAACTGTACCCTCATCTACAACCCCAAACTGTATCCTCATCTACCATCCCAAACTGTACCCTCATCTACCACTCCAAACTGTATCTACCACCCCAAACTGTACCCTCATCTCTCAAGAATGGGTTTGAACCCACAAACTTCTAACTTAAGTAATGAAATGCTAATTTTGATGCAAGTCTGACATTCACTGGATTTGCCTCATTTGTACTACAGCCATCACGGCTCGTTTAGTTAAAGGATTATTTAAAGTGGTATGTGAGTGGAAAGAAAAAGGTTGAGAACCACCTTCTACTTAACCCTCTCCACGGCCGATCCCTGGATGAGGACTGGGTCGTGTTCTCCTGATTTCCTCCTGAACTCCACAATCAGCTCCTTGGTTTTGCTAACAGTAAGTGCAAGATTGTTGTGTCTCCACTCAACGAGCTGCTCTCTCTCCCTCCTTCTCGCTTCCTCATTGTCGTCTGTGATTCTGCCAAAGACTGTGGTGTCGTCAGCAAACTAATAGACAACGTTTGAATTGATAGGGTATAACTAATAGACAACGTTTGAATTGATAGGGTATAACTAATAGACAACGTTTGAATTGATAGGGTATAACTAATAGACAACGTTTGAATTGATAGGGTATAACTAATAGACAACGTTTGAATTGATAGGGTATAACTAATAGACAACGTTTGAATTGATAGGGTATAACTAATAGACGACGTTTGAATTGATAGGGTATAACTTACTGAAGGAAGCAAGTTCAGTCACTCACTTTGATCCAACCTGAAACTCCAACAATGAAAATAGTCCATAATAGTTGTTGTAAAATCCAGCAATCCACTGTTGATAACCTTGATGGATTGACACCTAGCTCACGGGGAGATGTGTCTCACTAGGCCCTGGTCCCAGCACTCCATTTCTTAAAATTACTGTGTTCACAACAAAATGTATTGTTGTACACCATAAAAGAAGTGAATAAAAAATAGAAGCAACAGCCAATGTTCTGCAGAAACTGCAAACTGTACCCGTTAGCCTGTGTCCTCCTCCCTCCCCTCCTCCCCAGTCCCCCCACCTTCTCATTCAGGCATCTACCTGCTCTTTCACTTCTCCCTGACGAGGGGCTCAGACCCTACTCTTTACTTCCTGTGACCTGCTGAGTTTCTCCGACACATTTGCGTTTTGTGCCATCAAAATCCCAAGGGTGGTGTATTATGCAAGTTTTATTGTATTTAGAGAAATTATTTTAACCCTCATGGAGGTTTAATCAGGATAATTCCTGGATGTTAAAATATTGTTTTTTTTCATCAGTAAAAGTTAAATGTACAGAGCCTGCACAAACTGCAGAATCAAATGGGGAAGGTCCTTTTCTTTATTGTCACTTATCTCCACGAGGACAGTTGATGACAAGCATTCTCTCCCAATATCAGACTTTTTCAATGTCCTCTCTTGTACAAATACTGGATACAGTTCTCATTCATGACAGGTAGTCCCTCTTCGTCACCACTAGATGAGTTGTGCATAGTTCTGCAATAGGGGATGTCTAATCATTGTTTAAATGTAGATTTATTTGAATGTGGACATATAGCACGGTAGACCCTCCGGTCCACAATCCTGTGTCTCCCAAATACACCAATTAACCAGCAACACTCATCCATGTTTTGGAGGGCGGGAGGAAATTGGAGCACCAGGAGGAAACCCACATAGACACCGGGAGAACGTACAAACTCCTTACAGACAGCACCAGGTTCGAAACCCGGTCATGCTAACCTTTTTTATCCTGCTCTCACTCTCTGTTACTTTCCAAGGGGAACCACTAGATTCCCACCAGAAGTACCTGGTCAATACTGCCATTCTCTCTCCAACATACTTTATTACTCATTATTGTATTGGCCTTATATATGTCCTAGTAAGAGGCTGTTTGGTCCATCAGGCCTACATTGATTCTCAGAACAATCCCATCAGTCCTATTCTTCTGTTACTTCCATCTAAGCATTTGCTCTCACATGCCCCCTGATTTTCTCGCCCCTCACCTATACTGGGGAGTGGGGGGGGTGGGGGGAAAGAATTGCATGGCCAATTAACTTAACAACATTTTATTTGGGGTAAGCACTCGAGGGTGCTGGAAGAATATGAAATTTCTATACATAGAGCACCCAAGGTCAGGATTGAACCCAGGTCACTGGAGCTGTGAGGCGGGAGCCCTAAAAGAGGGGATCTTATAGAAATATATAAAATGAAGAAAGGCATGGATAAGATAGAGGTAGGTAAATTGTTTCCACTAGAACTAGGGGGACAGAGCCCCAAGGTCCGGGGGAGTAGAATTTAGGACAGAGATGAGGAGGAACTGCTTTTCCCAGAGGGTGGTGAATCTGTGGAATTCGCTGCCCATTGAAGCAGTGGAGGCGACCTCAGTAAATATATTTAAGACAAGGTTGGAAAGATTAAAGAATAATGGAATTAAGGAATATGGGGAAAAGGCAAGTAGGTGGAGATGAGTATCAAATCAGCCGTGATCACATTGAATGGTGAAACAGGCTCAACGGGCCGAATGGCCAACTCCTGCTCCTATTTCTTATCTTATGCTGTGCCACTGGCCTGTAAATGTAATGTCCCAGTTCAGCTAAAGGAGCACAGATTGGTTATGTAATGTTCTGGCTAACTGCTGCCTCAGGGATCCTTTGACCTCGTGGGTAAACATAGTCTCAACTATGTTCTTTCTTGATTTCTGCCCTCCTCTCGTTGAGTGCATTAGATCCTTGAAACTGGTCATTGAAATTGTCCAGATCCTTCCCAAGATCATCATTACTCATGCTCAGGTCTTGCTAACCATTAACCATTCGATTGTCATATTGCTCCTCACATGACATCCAAGGAACAAAGATCTATATTGGAGAATATCCCAAAGCCACCGACTAAGCTCTTCTGACTTGTGAGCATTATACTAATAAGTGAAACACAATTGCATGCATTAACCTCCCACAAAGAGCAACGTGATAACCTGCTTCAGAGGAGATGTGTGCAAAACACATTGAGCATTAATGTATTGACACAAATTTAGACATACAGGACGATAACGGGCCTTTCCAGCCCACAACCCCATGCTGTCCACATACTCCCAATGAACCTATAACCCCGGTATGTTAACCGGTGGGAGGAATCCAAAGCACCTGGAGGAAACCCATGTGGACATGAAGATTTCGTACAACCTCACGACAGACAGCGCCAGATTCGAATCCAGGTGGTTGGTGTGGTTACAGTCTCACTAACTGTGCTGGCATACAATTGTTATTTTCTGGATCATCAGATCAGCTCAGACCATGTCTGTCAGGAATGCCTCTGAGAGAAGTGGAAATCCGAGGCAAGATTCCTCACTCAAGTCACCAGCCTGGAGCTTGCAGCCCAAGGCAAGAGTGTCACTGTATAACACAAAATGTTGGAGAAACTCAACAGGTCAAACAATGCACTTTATAGAGCAAAGATAAAAATACATGACCAATGTCTTGGGCTTGAGCCCTTCATCAAGGTAATGAAGCTTAAGCCTAAAATGGTACAAAGGGGACGCTGTTTGACCTGCAGAGTTTCTGCAGCATCGTGTTTCACTTCCAAGCATGGGGTCTGCAGACTTCCGTGTTTTACTGCCCGCGAGAGTGTCCCACGGTGAGCCACACTACACATCTCCAAAAGCAGAGCTCGGAGGTAAGGTCACTCTGAACAGAATTAGGAACAGAAAATGGCTGAGTTTTGTTGTTGCTTTTTATCAGCCAAGCCTACAGAGTCCCATTGTGAGGAGATGAATTATTTCTACACCCTCTGGGACTGCTGGTGTAGATTGCTGTTATTATATGATGAACAGTTTGTTTATCTTTTAGCCCATCAGTAGAGGCCAAGGCTTTCTTGTTTGATCTTTTATTCCCTGGACACAAGACAAAGTGTATCTCTGTTGGTCCCATCAAGTCATGTTCATTTTTATTGTTTCATCTGGAACTTGAAAGAAAGTTTCCAAAGTAGTGGTTTTCACCTACCTGATAATAGCCATTCAAAGCACAAGATGTTGCTGGCAGCTTCCCGATAATGATAACAGGTAACCTTCTG
Source organism: Narcine bancroftii (assembly GCF_036971445.1). Classification (NCBI taxonomy): domain Eukaryota; kingdom Metazoa; phylum Chordata; class Chondrichthyes; order Torpediniformes; family Narcinidae; genus Narcine; species Narcine bancroftii. The sequence goes on along the minus strand of NC_091480.1, from coordinate 96,962,048 downwards.
CTGTCTCAATCCCATGGGAAAATTGGGCAGCCCTTTGACTCATTTTCTTTCTTGTTGATGTTACTTAGCATTTATTTACACGGCTAAGCCTTTGGTTTCTGAGTCCGAAAGTACAGGGTTAAAAAATAAAATCTGCTGGAGGAGCTCAGCAGGTGGATCTGTATCAAAGGATTGCCGAGATTTGGGGGTTGGAACACTCTTGGTAAAAGGTCCTGACCAAAACGCCAACTATTCTTTCCCTCGTGGATGCCACTCGACCTGCTGAATTCCTCAAGCAGATTTTGTTCTTTTTTTGCTCCAGGCTCCAGTATCTGCTCCATCAAAGTTCAGATTTATTGTCAGACATCACATACAACCCTGAGATTCTTTTTCCTGTGGGTGAGGCAGAATTACCCCTTACTGGTAGTGCAAAAAAAACTGTACTAAAGAAGATGCGTATACATGTAAACAAATAAAGAAATGAAAGCAACTTGACTGTGCAATACCGAGAGAAAAAAAAGAACATATCATAGATGTCTCAAACCTGGCTCCTACCAGAGCAGGGGTTCTCCACCTTTTTCTTCCCACTCACCTACCACTGTAAGTAATCCCTATGTCATCAGTGCTCTGTGATTAGTAAGGATTGTTTAAAGTGGGATGTGAGTGGGACGGGAAGGTGGAGAACCCCTGCTTCTAGACCCAATTGTTACTGAAATATTTTGCTTGAATTGGCCCATTTCCTTTGGAGTTATGAAACCGTGCACCTATCAATGAACACAATGGTTTTCGTACTTTTTCTTTCCACCCACATACCTCCTTAGGCAACCCCTTTACTAATCACAGAGCACTGATGGCATAGGGAATAATTAAAGTGGTCTGTAGGTTGAGAACCCCTGGAGTGGAGGCCAAAGATCTCATGAATTCGGTGCCCAGTGAGATCAATGGTGGATGAACCATATCCATCTCCCCACCTTATAATGAGGATCATTAAACTCGATTGTGGAAAGGAATAACTGTTCTGGCTGATATGAAGGATTGTTATAATTGGACTCACAAGGAGGTCTCTCGTGGGGAACAGCAATTTGCACTTAAATAGAGGCTCAGAATAGCACAAAAACAACTAAGTGAGTGATTGCAGCTCAAGTAATCCTAAGTCAAAAAGAAACTATTTGGACAGATCTTCTCTCCCGTATTTTGTTCTATTTTCCAACAGATGGGACAAGACCATTTGATTAGGATGTTCGCTAAGAGCCAATTGGTTTAAGAGCAAGTCACACACTAGATATCCTGCAGCAAGGGATTTACTTTCTGACTTTCCAACATCGACAAGGAAAAGGTCAGAACGTGATGCATTGTTTAGTGCCGGAGGAGCTCGGCAGGCCATGTAGCCATGGGTAGCACTGGGAGGGAGCAGTGATCAGAGATGTCGAGTATCGTTTTATAGTTTATTTCGTATGATACATCGTGGAGAGGAAGAGGAAGTCTCTGCTGCTATCCGACGCAGAAATCTACTTCTATAAGCACATATATTTATACAAACTTGCAGAAAATAGTATTCTATCATGGAATAAATGTGTTGAAAACTATATCAAGACATTTATTACAATTTTTGTGTTTTAAAATCTTAGTTTTGTCTAATTTGAAGAAGGATGAGTTAAGAACCACTGATAGTGTCCAGATTTCAAATTTATTGACCTTGACTACAGTTATTGAACTTCTAAATACGATCTCACTGAACAGATGCTGTGCAAAGACGGGCTTTCTGCCCATTATTTTAGTGAGTGTTGATGCTTCCTTCATAAAATTTCTTCCACAGGCAGTTCCTGAGTAAGTGCAGCTCCCTCCTCAGAAACTTTGCAAAGTTTGCAATAAAGCAGTTTGCTGAATTCACACCCATCCACCCTCCCCCAACTGTGTGCTCTCTTCCCCACTAATGCTGTGTGTATCATCTGCAGTAACTCGAACCATCCTTCTCCGGCAGCAGTTCCCAAACCATAGGGGCAGGAGAGGTATGGGCATGTTTCCATCTGTAAATCCCTCTCCAAACCACTCGTCATCCTAGAGTAGGGCTTCCACTGTTGATTTCAAATCCTGGATGTGACGGGACAGTTGTGGGGTGGTGCAGAACCACCTTTACAGGGATCACACCCTAGAATCGGGAGAAGTTGAAAGAGGTGGTGTGCAGGGGGGAAGGGGTCCTCGATGATTTTACGCACTCTCCTCAATGGATTGATGGGGGGTGGGGGAGGGGGGAGAGAACCCAGTGATCCTCTCTGCCACTCTTACGTTCCTGTGGATTGACCTCCGATCTATTTCTCTCCAGCAACTGTGCCCACTCTAGTGATGCAGCCGGACTTTCCAGACAAATAATATCCCATTTTCGCCTCTGACATTGGTAGTTTGACTGGGTGCAGATTTCATTTTGGGGCCAAACAGATGTCTTTGATGGGAAGAGGAGTAACATTTTCCTGCACTGGAACAGATCCAGTTACAGGATTAAAACTCTAAAGTTTGCAGACACCCTGGTTGAAATAAAAACACAATGCTGGAGAAACTCAGCAGGTGAAAGCTAAGGATACATACTAACGCTTCAGCCTTGAGCCTTCATCATCAAGGTATGGAAAAATGTGGGCAAGAAACCTACAGAGTCTCTCCAGCATTGCATTTTTACAGATACAGGATTGATGGTCACAGCAAGATGTTAATGCAGACAAGGCCGCCTCCTGGTGGCAGGGTTCATAACAGCAAGTTGGAATTCTTTGCTGGCTAAGAGAAAAATGTAAATATTATAGGCAGATGTAATGGATGCCTACTCAGTGACAGTAGATGCATCACTTCAGACGCTGCAAATAAAAGTATATTTTGGATAATATCTTACAGTTGCATATAATTGCAACATATAGCTAATAATCGTTGTACTGGGCTAATGTTATTTGCAGGTCGTCCCCTGAGTTGGGTAAAGTTCTGTTTGTGAGAACTGTTCATGTCGATTTCTTCCTGTCAGTTAAAAACATGTTTTCCACACGTTATATCTATATTTTATTTCATCATCTAAGCATTACCCGTAATTGAACTATCAATGCATTTTAAAATCATTGTTTTGTTTAAAATCATTGCATGATAAGTGTTTTATAAATGTATGGGCAAACCTGCCTAGATTTAGGTTTTGCTAATTTAGGTGATCCATAGTCTGGGACTCCCCAGGTTTGGAATAGCGTAACTTGTCATGGAAATATTCACAAATGCTCCCTATTGTATCCCCTCGATATTTTTATAAATCCAGTCAACCCCCACCCCCCACGTTACGGCAATTCAGGTAACGGAAATTTGCCTTTACGGAATTCACAAAGCAATTCCAAAATGTGGCATACAGATTAAAAATTGCTAAAAATGTAAGCTCAAAATGTATTTTTTTCAACTTTCATAATCAGAAGTTATTACAGGAAAAAATATTGCTATAAATTGGAATTTAAAAATAGATAAATTAGTGCAGGTATAGAAAGTGAAGTCATGTCTGTGGTTCATTGTCCATCTGATGGCGGAGGGGAAGAAACTTGTGCCACTGGGTGTTCGTCCTCAGGCTCCTGTACCTCCTTCCTGACGGTAGCAGTGAGAAGAGGGTGTGGCCTGGGTGGTGGGGTCCTTTCTTGACAGAAACAAAGATGAGAGATGAGGGATTGGGAAATGGACATTACCCTCACCAGACCTATAATCCTTGAGGAAAGTCTGCAGACACCGTGACTGAAGTAAAAACACGAGGCTGGAGAAACTCAGCAGGTCAAACAGCGTATTTTATATAGGCCTTCAACAAGGTATGAACAAAATGTAGGCAGACGTCTGAATGAAATACTGGGCAGGAGGAGGAATGGAAGATGAAGTTCAAAATGAGCAAATGTGAGGTTATCCATTTTGTAGGCAGTCATAAGAGAGCAGAGTATTATTTAAATGGAGTCAAGCTGGGGAGTAGGGTAGTGCAAAGGGATCTGGGTGGACTCTCACACGTCACTAAAAGCTAGCATGCAGGTTCAGCAAGCTGTGAAGAAGGCAAATGGCATGTTGGCATTCATAAAGAGGGGATTGGAGTATAGGAGTAGAGACACCCTCCTGCAGTTGTACAGGGCCCTGGAGAGACCTAACCTGAAATATTGTGTCCAGTTCTGGTCCCCAAATTTGAGGAATACTCGCTATAGAGGGAATGCAGCACAGATTTCCAAGGTTGGTTCCTGGGATGGCAGGATTGACATACGCTGAAAAGTTAGAAAGACTGGGCTTATATGCGATGGAGTTTAGAAGGATGAGGGGATTAAGGTGATTAAGGTGTATAAGATTATCAAGGGGCTAGACAGGGTGTATTCGGATTGCATGTTCCCAGTGTTGGGAGAGACTAGGACGAGAGGGCATAGTTTAAGAATACAGGGAAGGCCCTTTAGGTCGGAGATGAGGAAAAATTTTTTTACCTAGAGAAATGTGGATCTGTGGAATGCTTTGCCGCAGAGGGTGGTAGGGGCAGATTCGCTGGATATGTTCAAAAGGGAGTTAGATAAGGCTTTTGTGGGCAAGGGAGTTAAGGGTGGGAATGGGTACTGATAGTGAATGATCAGCCATGATCTGAAAAATGGCGGTGCTGGCTCGACGGGCCAATTGGTCGTCTCCAGCACCTACTATCTATGGTCTATTGTCTATAATCCCACAGGCAGGCTGTAATAGATAGATAAGGGAGGGAGGACACAGCAGCAAACAGGTGGAGGGTGGCTCTGTGAATGGAGAAGGAAGAGAGTGGAGAGCGAGAGGAAAGGCGACAGAAGGATGGGGAAGAGAGGGAGAACAGGGAATGGTCTAACAGATACCAGAGGTCGATGTTAATGCCATCCAGTTGGAGAGTGCCCAGATAAAAAATTAGGTTTTGCCCCTTCAGTTTGCGGGTGGTGTGCGTTTGACAGTGTGTGAGGCCATGGGCAGATGTGTCAGCGTGGGAGTGGGAAGCACAATTGAAATGGTTGGCCCCTGTCACTGATGCAGACAGAGCGAACGTGCTCAACGAAGCGATCTCCCAGTCTACGTCCAGTCTCTCTGAGGTAGAGGAGGCCACAGCGGAAACACCACATGCAGAAGAGGAATCTAGAAAAGGAATGTGAAGTGAAGCTTATTTCCCCGTCGAGTGAAGCAGGAATTCAGGCGCCTACCTACAGTTGGCTCATACCTTTATGAAGGGGTCAAGCCTGAAATGTTGGTTTTGTATCTTTATAAAGTTCACTGGTGAATTTCTTCATCTGCATGGTTTTACTTTGAGACATTGATGCCAAGTTCTGAAACTGTAGTTTAATTAATCTCATACCCAGCAAGGGAGGAGCCAATTTGAGGACAATTCATCTTAAAATCCTTATTCCCATGTTCCAATCTGTCCACACATCATCAGCCCTGTGAGTCATTGTCATGCCCCCAGCCCAGCAACAGCCTTTATTTTATTTTTAAAATGTACTTTATTCATAAACACAGGAAATACAGCACAGTCATTCTAAACCTCCCTCTGCATCGGAGGCCAAACTTGCTTAACATAAGTGTCACATACAATCAACTTCAGATGTTTGAAAGTTGCAAGACATTAAGAAAATATTATACACATTTTGTTACAAAACTATGTACAAAAATACAAGTACATAATAATATTTATTCATTCATGTAGTTTTTAAACTGGTCATTTGAATTAGTTTCAATAACTTAAAAGTTCACATGCCGCATGTGGTCGAATTTTGTGGACCAATTTTTAGGGTAAAACTTAAGGGCCTGACTAATTACTACTTTTGACCCTGGTAAGTACCTGCATCATTCAGGGCTTCAGGAGCTCGGCTGGGCGGATGGGACCCGTTGGTAAGTCCTCGTGCGAGGCTTCGGGAGCCCGAATGGGCGGCAACCAGGACCTAGGCGAGAGTCCGTGGTCGGGGGATCGGGAGCACGGATGATCTCAGCCAACACATCTCCACGAGCCGCATGTTACCCCTGAATTATGCCATTACTTTTTAAAAAATTTCAAAATAAATTTTATTCACATTAAAAGCATTCATTCACAATGCAAGGTCTTTATATTCATAGTGCCGTGTTCGTTGGTACGTTCTGTTATGGAATATTGTCCTGTTAACCATTTATACCACTATTGCCACTAAAATTCCCCTTCCCTAGGGTTGGTTTCCATTAAATTAATGTTCACTAGTCCAGTGACAGTCCAAACTAAAAGGAATAGACAAGGTGAGACATCCGATCTCTTGTTTATTGTGAGATTGGCCACGTTACCCAGAATGCTTCCTGATACCAGCCAGTTACCACATGTACGATGATGACACGCTTAATCTGAAAACAATTGTGCCTACTTCAGTCGGGCTTTGTGCTTAAAGTGAGTCGTGTTTACATTTCACACTAACATTAACACAAGTCCACAAAGGAGAGAATGGTTGTGTCCAAGGGCCTCTCATTCACGTTAAACACACAGTAAAATGCATTGCTGTCTTAGGGACAAGTTATTGATGAAAGTTATATACCTGATGAAACATTTCACAGGAGTCTGCCAACCATTTTGCTTTCTACTTTTCACAGGTTTTACTTTACATCAACAGACCTTCTCAAATACAGCGTTTACAATCTGTCACTGATGTTCCAGGTAACAGCTAGTGCAGTGACCGGCCCCTGTCACTAGTTAGCCTTTATAGCATGGCAACAGGCCCTTCCAGCCCTCGAACCTGTGCCGCCCAAATACACCCACCACAACCCCTGTACGTTTTGGAGGGTGGGAGGAAAGCAGAGCACCCGGAGGAAACCCGTGCAGACAAGCGGGGAAAATGTACTAATTCCTTGCCGGATTCAAGCCCAGGTCACCGGCACAGTAACAGTATTGCACTAACCGCTTTGCTAACCTTTTTACCACGTTAATCGCAAGTTGCACTATTGCTGTCAGTCCTCTTCAGTCAACCAGGATGCCCACTCGGTAAGGGGTCCCGACCTCAAACATGGTCTGAACGTTCCTCTCCGGGGGTTCTGCCTGATCCGCTGAGATCCCCCAGCTTCTCGTTGACTGCCTTCTCCTCATGCAGTAAACACTCCCCATGATTGATGCCTTCTGCAGCCCCCTCCACGGGGGTAGAGGTAAATGTTCCATTATTGTCACATTAAACACTACATTTAGGATGTAACATGCATGAAATTCTTTAACTTTTGTCTACTGGGGTTGGCATTGATCCAGGCAGCAGCACAGAATGGGTAGTGGGCAATTGGCTCCCCATTGTAAAGCCTGGCTGGTGTTTGATTGAAGCAGAACTGAATTTCGAACAGGGAGTATCTGAGGCGGAACAAGTCAGTGCCTGACCCATGATGTCCAACCTCACTCTAGCCAAATCCAAGGCTCTGTGGGAAAGGACCACAGCCTAGGTCCCACCGCCAGTGGGCGTTGAAGGGATGGATCCTGTGTAACATTTCCTGGCTGCAATGTGATAACAAAAAAAATGTGAAGAATCTTTGATTTATTGTGACTGGAATGTATTGGCTCGAAGGCAAGATGAAGCACAGGGCCATTGAAAACTATGGCCCTTTGACCCATCTAGTCCATGCTGAGCTATTATTCTGCCTGGTCCCATTGACCTCCATATCTCTCACATCCATGTACCTATCCAAATTTATCTGATCTGTCATATTCGAGCCTGCATTCACCTCTTCATCTGGCAGCTTGTTGTCCCACACCCTCACCACTCTCTGTGTGAAAAAATTCCCCGAATGTTCCCTTTAAACATTTCACCTTTCACCTTTAACCCATGACCTCTAGTTCTTGTCTCACCCAACCTCAGTGGAGGAAGCCTATGCATACCTCTATCAAATCTTCCCATGTGGCTTTTCCCCTCGATCAGACGGTACGTCCTCCATCCCCAAACTGCGTCCTGGCCTATCATCTTCTTCAATGTACAAAACTCTGCAAAATTCCCCTGAATATTTGATTCAGACACACCAAAGTTCCACACCGTGCTTTCCACAAATTTCAACACCTCCACCAGTTTCAACACCTCCACCAACTTCAAAGCCACTGTGATGTGTTTTTTGAGTATTTTATTATTGATTTTCAAAGACTCATATAGATTCAGACAATTATACACTTTCAACACTAGAGAGGTTTCACTACCTGATGAGCTAAACACCTTCTAAACTCGCTTTGAGAAGAAGAACCAAACAGTGCCAACTAGAATCCCTGAAAAGGCTGAGGACCTTGTGATATCTGTACCTGAGGGCAATGTTAGAACACCATTCAAGATGGTGAACCCTCACAAGGTCTCAGGTCTTGACAGCGTACCTAGTGGGGGACTGAAAATATGCACCAACCAACTAGCTGGAGAGTTCACGGACATTTTCAACCTCTCACTGCTGCAGTCAGAGGTTCCCACCTGCTTCAAAAGGCCATCAAACATCCCGGTGCTCAATGACATTGTTTAATGTATCATATATATTGAACGTTGAGTGGTTGGGGAGGGGAGGTGAAGGAGGGAGGGATGGGAGGGGGAAAAAGGAAGAAAATGACACTGTGTATATTCAAGAGGGAAATATTTATGTTTATTTTGATCAATATGGTTCATAGTGTGAAAAATAAAAATGAAAAAAAAATCATCCCAGTGCCCAAGAAGAGTAGCGTGAGCTGCCTCAATGACTACCGCTCAGTCGCACTAGCTTCTACTGTGATGAAATGCTTCGAGAGGCTGGTCATGGCCAGAGTTAACACGTACCTAGGCAAAGATCTGGACCCACTGCAATTCACCTATTATCACAATGGCTCAACAGCAGATGCAATATCGCTGGCTCTCCACACAACTCTGGATCACCTCGAAAACAGCAACTCATACATACAACAGCTCTTCATCGACTGCAGCTTGTCCTTTAATACCATTATTCCCTCAGTGCTGGTCAAGAAGCTATAAATACTGGGCCTCTGAACACCCTCTACAACTGGATCCTTGACTTCCTCATTTGAGACCACAGTCAGTACGAATTGGAAACAACGTCTCCTCCTCACTGATCATCAACACAGGCGCACCCCAAGGATGTGGGCTTAGCCCACTCCTCTACTCATTATACACCTATGACTGTGTGGCCAGGCACAATTCCAAGGCCATCTACAAGTTTGCCGATGACACGACAGTTGTCGATAGAATCACAGACAGCAATGAGGAAGCGTCCAGGAGGGAGAGTGTGGTATGACTAAATTAAAAATAAATTTAATTTCAAAGTCTTTTCATATTAGTGACACATCCCTCTGAACACTCTGTTATTGTGTAGTGTTGACCATTTATTGAAGTCTGCAGACGCTGTGATAAATAGTGAAAACCCAGAAATGCTGGAGGAACTCAGCCAGTCTCTTGGCACCCATAGGAGGTAAAGACATATTACCGACATTGCAGGCCTGAGGCCTTCAAATGCAAGTAAAAAAACAGGCAGGAAGCTGAATTAAAGTCTGGGGAAAGAAAGAGGGAAGAGTCCAGACCTAACAGCCAAAAGGTGTCAATTGGATATGATAGGAGGAAAGGTGAGAATTGATTTTGGTTCTGTGAAAGGAGACAGAGGGAAAAGGGAAGGGGGGGGGGAGAGAGAGAGAGGGGCAGAACTAGAGGAAAGGAGACGGGGAAGAAGATTGGGGGGGGTGGGGCAGAAATCAGAGAAGTTGATGTTAATCTCATCCGGTTGGAGGGTGACGAAATGGAAGATGAAGTGCTGTTCCTTCAATTTTTCAGGTGGTGTCAGTCTGGCAGTGAATGAGACCATGGACAGACATGTCAGCAAGGGAATTGAAATGGGTGGCCACTGGGAGATCCACGTATGTATTTATTTATTCCACCATTGCCACTGAAGTGCCTCCCAGGGTTTACTCCCCCTTCTGTTGTTTCTTTGCCCCCACCTCTCCCCATAAAGGAGTATTTATCTGCCTGAGTGTCGTTGAAACCTAAATGTTTCAGTCTCCTATTTGAAGTGCCGTTGTGAACTCTCTCACACCTATGCGAACTCTGTGATTGGCACATCTCGAGCAACACAGATGCAAAGATCTGATGCAAGCGTCATAAGGTGTGTGTTTCACATATCAGTCTCTCTCCTCAGCCAGAGGCTGAAGGCGATCAGTTACAAAGAAGTGTCAATGGCCCATGCACCCAGGAATATTTCCCCACCTCCAGCCCTGCTCAGTGGCATTTTCGTGAGGGCAGTGGTGGAAGTGCCAAGTCAAGCTGTACTTTAACGTAGTTCTGAGTTAAAAATTAGAACATGACAGCATTGTACAGGCCCTTTGGACCACAATGTTGTGCCGACCCATATATACCCGCCAAAATAAAATGAGACCTTCCCTACTCCATAACCCTCTATTCATCTTTCATCCATGTGCCTGTCTGAACAATCTCTTAAATGCCCTTATTGTTCCAGGCTCTACCACCACCCCTGGCAATGCACCCACAAATGTGCCTCCCTTCACTTTGTACAGTTCTGAGAGAAAATGCTGTGAGCTCACCAGGCTGTTTCACAGTCAGACATACCAGCAGAGACATTAACCTTTCCCCCATCTCTTGATACCTTGCTAAGTGCTCAGACCTAATATCAGTAATATATCTTTACCTCCTGTGGACGCTGCAAGACCGGTTAAGTTCCTCCAGCATTTCTGTGTTTTTACCACAGTCACAGTGTCTGCAGACTTTCATGTTTCACTCCCATTATCTTTCTTCTTTGGCTTGGCTTCGCAGACGAAGATTTATGGAGGGGTAATGTCCACGTCAGCTGCAGGCTCGTTTGTGTGGTCATTGCCAAGCCATTCCTCTGCTGCCAACCTCACATAGATGGTTCATCAAGGTTGCTGGAGATGTCCACCCTGCATCTATACTTCAGGTCTGCAGCAATTTATTTTCATTTCAGTGTTTAATTCATTCTATTATTCTCTGGGATTAAAAAAAATTCCTTGGACACAGAATAAGCAGGCTAATGGTGCCATCTGTTGGGAGAAGATATTTAGCAAGTCAGGCAACAGAAGCTTCGGTGTTGGACAAGAAAATCTGGGGTCAAGTGCAATACATAAATAAGCTGGAGAAAATTAGATTGACTCTTGTGGAGAAAGATGTTCAGTCTTGGCCACAATAACAAAGTTGCATCTCTCAGCTCAAGTCCAAAATAAGCCAAACTGTTTCCACTGGCACTTCTGAAAGCTTCACGAGGACATACAGATGAGAAATGCCCTACTAGTCCACTGTTACACTGCCATTGGTAATACGACCACCGTGTAAGTTTGTGGATGAGGGGATATTGTCATGGACATGAGTACAATGTACAGACGCACTGGAATTTTTAATTGCTGCAGTCACACGGGTCATAAGATACACCAGGAATAGTATCAATTAAAATACCAAAATATTCCATCACAGAAAAAAGACAGGTAAATAAATATATGAACACAATGCAGGAAAAACTCAGCGGGCCAAACTGTGGATCTGATATGGCAATGATAAGAATACATAACCAACGTCTCGGGCTTGAACCCTTCATCAAGGTGTGGAAAAATATTGCCAGGTGCCTAGACAAAATGGTGGGAGAAGGGCAGGGAGAGGAGCACGGTCCCACAAGCAGGAGGTAGTAGGTGGATAAGGGAGGGGGCCAGGGGGAGGGGGAATGGCTTGGTGTGACAGGGTTAGCATAGCAGATGAAAACAAATTCCATGTAATATTGCAGTGTCTTTATTAAATGACAATACATTGAACCGTGAATCTTGAACTTTGAGCTGCGTATAAGTTCAGTGAGGCTGCACTTGGAATACTGAGCAATTCCGGTTGTCCCATTATAGGGAGGGTACAGAATAGATTTTTTACACAGAGAGTTGTGGGTTCTTGCCAGGGATGGTGGTGGAGACTGAAACATTTGGGGCATTTAAAAGACTCTTAGATAGGTGCATGAATGGAAGAAAAATAGAAGGTTACGAGTAGGGAGAGGCCAGCACTTTTTTAAGGAATATATAGGTCGGCACAACATTGAGGGCTGAAGAGCCTGTTCTATGTTCTATGTTCTAGGTCCATTCCCCCTCTATATCATTCCTTGCACACCTGCAACTTATTCTCTCCCTCACAGGCTCATCAACTTCCCTTTGTTTCTTTTTATCATTGAACTATTATGGGGGGATTGACATTGAACCAACCAGCATGTTTATGGTACGTGGGAGGGAACCAGTGCACCCGGAGGAAACCGACTGGGTCCAAGTGAGAATTCATAAGGTTAACCTGGGTCCCTGGAGCTGTGAACCACCCTACCTCCTCTTGTACTGCTCTTTTCGCTCATCCAGGCTCCAGCCGTATCTCTCCCTGGTAAAGACTGGTGATCTCTGTCTCTGTGACAAGATTTCCATGAGTCGCTGCACCTCTCTTCTTACCACCTCTGTTCTTTGTGCGCCTTTAATGTTGAAAGGCGTGAGAGAGTAGATATAGAAAGATTGTTTCCTGTGTGGGAGAGTCTAGGACAAGAGGGCACAATTTCAGGATTGAAGGGTGCTCGCTTAGAATAGAGATGTGGATGAATTTCTTGGTGAATCTGTGGAATCTTTTGCCACATGTGGTTATGGAGGCCAGGCTATTGAGTGTATTTAAGGCAGAAATTGACAGGTTCTTGATTAGCCAGGGCATCAAAGATTATGGGGAGAAGGGCAGGGAATGGGGCTGAGCGGGGAAATGGATCGGCTCATGATTAAATGGAGGGGCAGACTCGAGGGTAGACAGATAGATAGCAAAGGGTGACCAACATCGTCCTAATGAAGGATCCAGGCCCAAAACATCAGTTCCCCTTTATTCCGATAGATGCTGTGTGACCCGCTGAATTTCTCTAGTGCGTTGGTGCATTGCACTCGACCCCAGTGCCTGCAGACGCTCTTCTTTAACTCTATTTTGTAGCCATGGAAGTCATCAAAAGGATCAGTCCAGTCAGATGAGGCAGTTGCCCAGTGAGCCATCAGAGAAGCTCATTTTTCTTTTCTCTGTGCATTGAAATGGGTGCAGGGCTTCAAGGGACAACCATTTTAACTGATCACACACAACAATGACGGACTCTAAAATTACAAGCTAGTGGTAGCCGAGCTGCTCAGTTATGTCAAATACCTAATCTCTCCAGAGAAGTTAAACTAGCCCTAAAGTATATATCTTCTCAGATAATAGGCAGTTGGCAGTGATTACAAGGCTGCCTTTCAGTCAAGGAGTTTAAAAGACTTCATAAACTGTGAGACCAATCTTCGGAGCTTTATGAGTCTCAATAAAACCCGAGAGAGAGATTACAGCTTTACTGGCTCAATTGTTTTTGGGTGTATTAGAGGTGGCATAAGGATAGGGTGCAGTCTGGAACAAGGGAAGGGTGTTTGACCCTGACAGTTGCAAGGAAATGCAGAAGGTCCAGGAGAAATTACAGTGTTTTAGAAGAGGCAGATAATAGAATTCTCACAGACTGATAGATCCTCGATGACTCTGAGTTCAATCTGTGACATACCCTGTGTTTGAACTTGGGGGCACTGTCTGGGAAAATGACTCACGGGGGGAAGGTGCTGGCTGGCCTCAGGTGTTCTGTGTGGGCTGTTCGGATTACTGAATACTTCTGGGCTGTCACACAATATCCTCCAATGGAAGTGTGCCACACACATTTTAATTTCACAGCTTCAAAGCGTGCTGACCGGTTGCATCACGGTCTACTACAGGGACACCAATACCCCTGAGCGGAAAGCCCTGCCAAAGGCAGGGGACACACCCTGGGACATCACAGGCCAAACCCTCCCCAACATCGAGAACATCTACAGGGAACACTGCCGTCGGAGGGCAGCATCAATCATCAAGGATCCACACCACCCAGCACCCACCCTGTTCTCGCTGGAAAGAGGTGTTGGTGCCACAAGATTCACAGCACCAGGTTCAGGAACAGTTGTTACCACTCTACCCTCAGACTCCTCACAACAAGCTCAATTAGGGACTCATTATAAAGGACTTTTACCGTTGCACTTTATTGATTTTTTCTTTCTGTATTGCACAGTCAAGTTGTTTACATTTCTTTATTTGTTTACATGTTTACGTATGTTCTTGAGTACAGTTTTTTTGCACTATTAATAAATAATAATTCTGCCTCGCCCACAGGAAAAAGAATCTCAGGGCTGCATGTACCCTGACAATAAATCTGAAATCATTAATTAAGAGGCACTTTCATCAATTTTGAAATGTGTTTGAATGGATCCAGTATGTTTGCTCACCTATTTCTCTGGGTGCTTCAATATTGAACTTGATCTACACTTATACGCACCACCTCTCAGTGGTACACCGAGTAGAAATGCTGCCCCTCAACTCCAGTGACCCAGATTCAATTCTAAAGTCGGGTACTGTAGGTGTGGAGTTCGCAAGTTCTCCCTGAGACCATGTGCGCATGTGGTTTCTTCTCACATCCTAAAGGTGTTCAGGTTAGCCAGTTAGTGGCCCTCAGAGTGCAGGTGAATTGTTTCACCTGAGGGAGAATTGCCGTGAATGTGCTGACAGCTTCTTGATCATATATGGGGGTGGGGTGGGGTGGGGGGGGGGTGCTGGTTGTGGAATCAGGAAGTGGGGAGGGTGATTGATTCCCCAAGCTGACATTCACTGCTGGACTGGACAGGAGGCTGGTGCTTTTTCCTTGGAGCCTAGGAGGCAGAAAAAATAAAGGTTGAAAAAAATCAAAATAGGTAAATAGATAATGTGACACCTGCTCACAGTGCCTTTCCTAGGGTAGGAGACCCTGAAACTAGTGGAGGAAAAAAAATTAAGATTCCTTTATTGTCATGTAATACTGAACAAAATCTTTTAATACACAAAGTTCGTCAACTTTTCCTTGCAGTAAAAGCACATGAAAAGACACCTTTGACCTGAAAGAGAAGCAAGGGATTCTCCTCCAGCACTCCCACAGCCTCTGTAGCCGCACATCCTCCTGTCCAGTCTATTGGCCAACCAAAGCTCTCAGATCTGAATCACTGATTGAATCAGGAAGCAGTCAGCACCCAAAAGCCCTCAGTACCCTATCAATATAAACTCCAGAGGGTTGTTAACTCGGCCTGTGACTTCTCAGGCACCAGACTTCACTCCATCGAGGTCATTGATCGTTCAGGAATCTGATGGCGGAGGGGAAGAAGTTGTCCTTGTGCCGTTCATTTCTCATCTTTAGGTTCCTGTACCTTTTCCCCGTTAGTAGCAGAGTGAAGAGGGTGTGGACTGGATGGTGGAGGGGTCTTGAGGATATTGATGTTGATCCACCACACGGGTGTTTCTGAAAATCATTCTGAGTGTCTCAGTAACTCTGTCCCACATGGGAATGGCTCCTGTAACCTCTGAAGTACTAACGTTACTCGGACAGCCTTGTGCAGGCACCTGAATTTTCCGCCTGATTTACTGTTCAGTGAGCTCCACTTTCACTGCACCATAACAAAGAAGGTAGTTGGGGAAACAATAATCGTGTTTCAGGTTTAGGGCAGCATGGTTGGCACAACACCGTTACAGCGCCAGCGATCGGGACCGGGGTTCAAATCCTGCCCTGTCTCCCCGTGTTTGCATGGGTTTTCTCCGGGTGCTCTGGTTTTCTCCCACCTTCGAAACGTACCGGGGGTGTAGGTTAATTGGGTGTAATTGGGCAGCTTGGGATAGCGGGCTGAAATGGCCTGTTACCGTGCTGTATGTCTAAATTTAAGATTACGTCAAATAAAGCCTGTGATTTTTCTTTTGTGTGGACACTCCAAATAATGCAAAATATCACTTCAGGACATGCCCTTCGGTCACGGAAAAGGTTAATAAACTGCGAATTCTGCATCAGAAACCATTTATGAGTTCCCTTGTAACACCAAGCTCTAGCCGTGGAACACATCCCAAGTGCTTTGCCGAGTTTCACCTCCTCACTATTTTCTCAGCTAATTTGCTGAACTGTTAATTCCTGCCTGACACTGTTTGAAAAGTTTCCCTTTCATGTTGTCAGGTTTCATCTCCTGGGTTTTAGGGGCCTTTTCTTTCCTGCTTCCAATGACTTGGAGCCCTGATAAAAGGATTAATAGGTACGAACAATGGCTGTGTCACTGATCTCCTCCCCTTCCACTCCAAGTAATGCCAGTCACAGCCAGTGCTGATAACTCTCACGTTGATGCGAGGGAAGGAGCTGTCAGGGCAGGCACCTTTATTACCTCAGCAGGGGGCAACAGGGGAGGTGAGGGAGGGGGCAGGGGCCGGTGTTGCTGGTGCTCTCCACTGCTCCGTGCACTGGAGTCTTGAACAAACAGTGAGAAGCTGCAGGGATTCAACAGGTCCAGCAGCATCCATGGGGAGAAATGGTTGGTCAACATTTAGGGTCAGGACCTTTAACTTTGACTGACGATTCCTATCTGACCCTCTGAGCTCTTCCAGCTTCTCACTCCTCGTATCCTGCCCAGATAATATTTAATATGGGTGAACACCTCAACAAATAACATGGTTACTAATATCTATTTAGGTTTTTTTCCCCCAAAATCAAGTATACCTATTTGGATGCCAGCCAGCATTACCAATCAATATCTTTCTGACTGTTGTCAGGCGACCAATTGGACAGTATGTCTGTGGGTCTGTTTCCTTCGTCTATTTATCAAGTCAAGTTCTTCTTTCTGACTCATGATTATGGATTTACAAACAATCGATGTATCGTTACATCTCTGTCATCTTTATCTTTCTATCCATCTCTCTAACAATTTACATATATATATACATCTATTTGTCTATCTAACTATCCATCTCCCTGTTTATCTCACTGAATAGATTGGAAAAACCTACCACGTAACTATCATAACACAAGATCTCAAGATATTAGAGCAGAAGGAGGTCACTTGGTCCATCAGGTCCGCTCTGCCATTTAATCATGAGCCCCACTCCCTGTCCTGCTCCCCATAACTCTTGATGCCCTGACTAATCTAATACCTATCAATCTCTGTCTTAGATACACCCAACGGCCTCACTTCCACTTGTGACAAGTTCCACAGACTCACAACCCCTGGCTAAAGAAATTTCTCTGCATTTCTGTTTTAAATTAATGCCCTTTTATCCCGAAATTGGGTTTCAACACTCCTTTGAGCATTTCTCATCAACGGGTATGTACTTACAACTCTGTATGCATTCCCAACTCCCTGCAGCTTCTTGGGCAGGGCAGTTCCCACACCAAGCAGTGATGCGTCCATACAGGGTATTTTCAATGGTGCACCTGTAGTGGTTGGAGTCAAGATTTCAATTGTCCTAAAATCTGCTGCGTCAGTTCATCCCAAATGGCCTGATTATAACTTTCTTCCACTTTGTTCTGGAATCGAACAGTGGAGGGAGTAGTTTCCCTCTATTGATCTGATCAAATCCTTTCTATCTCTACTTTCTACTAGCACTTCTACTTCCTAAGAAGTCAAGTTTATTGTCATCTGAGTGCGACCTGATGAAACAGCATTCTCTGGTCCTCGGTGCAAAACACGCAGACACACAATCAGTCGGAACACACATACGACAGACAAAGAAAATGCAGAACAAGCATTCATATATATAAATAAGTAAGAACTGCTTTGTAATATGAGAGGCTCGGATGATCTGAGGAGATTTGGAATGTTATCAAACAGTGAATTGAACTTCTGCAGGTGTACTGTGGAAAGTACATTGACAGGTTGCATCGTGGTTTGGTTTGGAAATTTGAGTGCCCGGGAACACAGATGGGTACAGAAATTGGCAAACCTGGCCAGGCCCATCACAGGCACCAACCTCCCAGCCAAATGAAAACGTTCATATGAGGCACTGCCCATCTATTTCATTGCTCCATTCAGCAGAACCTTGAGGTCCTGCACCTCCAGGTTGAACAGTTTTTAATTCAACAGCTATCATTTCACTAACCTCACCATAAACTATCCCAGGACCACCAAACGACCAACTGAAAGATCACCTTGTTTCTTGCACTATCTGTAACTATGAATATTAACGGCTCTATCCTTTGATATTCATAATCTTTTTTGTCTTGGTTTGGCACATTGAGGTTCTTATTGATGGTTCAGCTCATGTACCTGCATGGCTGCAGCATGCAATAATTTTGGCGCAACTATACATTGGATTTATGCACATGGCAATAAAGTCACATTGCCATTGACATCTTAATAACTGACATCGCATCATCAATCAATAGTTTATATTCAAGAGTATCCAAGCAATATATTCTCATAAATGAATCTTCTTAAACCCGATTGTTGTTTTGAACGAATCAGAATTTATCGGCATGGACATGTCAGGAAATTAGTTGTTTTCTCAGCAGCGTCACGGTGCCAATATTGCTCCGAAATTACATTTAAAAATAAACAAATTAGTGCAAATAGAAGAGATAGTGGTGTGTGTGCCCTTCCATAAAGCCAAAAAATCTGAACCGAAAGGCAGGGATTCTCTGCCTTCATGCTGGAAAACTTACCTTCATGAATGCTCTCTGAACGGCTCCAAGGTGTCGACTCCAATCCCTCTTCGGCCTGGTGTCAGTGGTGGAGCGCAGCGCTACACCACGCATCATGAGTGCCGCCTCAAGCGGCTGGCTATGGGTGGGCTGATGGCGGCACAGAGACACTGTCAGCCAGTAACCCATCTCACCTCTCTCTCACTCTCCCACTCACTCACCCCTCTCCCTCCATGACCCCCTCAGGGCAGGGACAGGCAATGGGGGTCGTCAAGGTAGGGGCAGCCGACAGGGGCTGTCAGGGCAACGGGGACCGGGCCATCAGGGGGCGACCAGGGTGGGCTGTGACAGCCCCACTGGCCACTCTGGCCTCCGGCACCTCACTGGGCCGCTTTGGCCTTGGGGCCCGGTCGTTGGCGCCAGCAGCTCAATACACAGCAGAGCAATGGCCGTCTACCCTACCCATAATCCCTAATGCAGCTGGACCATTCTGGGAAATGTAGAGTGGTTCCAGCTGCGTGGGGGATTATGAGTAAGTACGTTGGCCATTTCTCGGCGCATATGTATGTTGTCATGGCACCAGTAGCCATGCCTCCTGAATGCTGCATCAACACCCCAGCAGCCTCTAGGCTGAAAGGGGACATTGGAGCAGGATTTTATGGGCCTGCATGAAAAGGTAAGAAATATCTTTGCATTCGGCCTCCATTCATTAAAATGAGAAGTGATATGTTTACCAACTAATTCATCGAGCAGTCCATAAGGGGCGGCACGTTTGGCATAGCAGCGCAATGCCTTTACAGCATCAGCGATGGGGACCGGGATTCAAATCCCATGCTGTCTATAAGGAGTTTGTACGTTGTCTGCATGGGCTGCATGGGCTTTCCCTGGGGACTCTGGTTTCTTCCCACCGTTCAAAACATACCACAGGTGGAGATTAATCGGGTGTAAATTGGGCAGCATGGACTCATGGGCCGAAATGGCCTGTTACCGTGCTGTAGGCCTAAATTTGAATTTATATTTAAATTTATAAAAATTTACAACTTAACTCTGAATGATCATAGCTGGAACCACTGAGCAGCAGAGCTTCATGCTACTGTCTCTCAACTCAGGAAGGAGAAAATGGAGTATAAATCCAATGCTGGAGGTTGAAATTTGTTTAGAGTAATGACAGGACCACAACGTTTTGATAAATATGAGTCAAAAAGAGCAAATGCCCAAGTATTTCTTGATGAACAATATAATGGTAGTGACACACACGAATTAAAGTAAAACCATTCTAGTCTATGCTGGAATCTATGACATCAGAAACCCCGGCAAATTTCTACAGAGGTGCACTGACCGGCTCCATCATGGTCTGGTACTAGGACACCAATTCTTTGGCTTGGCTTCGTGGATGAAGATTAATGGAGGGGTAATGTCCACGTCAGCTGCAGGCTCGTTTGTGGCTGACAAGTCCGATGCGGGACAGGCAGACACGGTTGCAGTGGTTGCAAGGCAAAATTGGTGGGTTGGGGTTGGGTGTTGGGTTTTTCCTCCTTTGCCTTTTGTCAGTGAGGTGGGCTCTGCGGTCTTCTTCAAAGGAGGTTGCTGCCCGCCGAACTGTGAGGCGCCAAGATGCACGGTTTGAGGCGATATCAGCCCACTGACGGTGGTCAATGTGGCAGGCACCAAGAGATTTCTTTAGGCAGTCCTTGTACCTTTTCTTTGGTGCACCTCTGTCACGGTGGCCAGTGGAGAGCTCGCCATATAACACGATCTTGGGAAGGCGATGGTCCTCCATTCTGGAGACGTGACCCACCCAGCGCAGCTGGATCTTCAGCAGCGTGGACTCGATGCTGTCGACCTCTGCCATCTCGAGTACTTCGATGTTAGGGATGAAGTCGCTCCAATGAATTTTGAGGATGGAGCGGAGACAACGCTGGTGGAAGCGTTCTAGGAGCCGAAGGTGATGCCGGTAGAGGACCCATGATTCGGAGCCGAACAGGAGTGTGGGTATGACAACGGCTCTGTATATGCTAATCTTTGTGAGATTTTTCAGTTGGTTGTTTTTCCAGATTCTTTTGTGTAGTCTTCCAAAGGCGCTATTTGCCTTGGTGAGTCTGTTGTTTATCTCGTTGTCGATCCTTACATCCGATGAAATGGTGCAGCCGAGATAGGTGAACTGGTTGACCGTTTTGAGTTTTGTGTGCCCGATGGAGATGTGGGGGGGCTGGTAGTCATGGTGGGGAGCTGGTTGATGGAGGACATCAGTTTTCTTCAGGCTGACTTCCAGGCCAAACATTTTGGCAGTTTCCGCAAAACAAGGCGTCAAGCACTGAAGAGCTGGCTCTGAATGGGCAACTAAAGCGGCATCGTCTGCAAAGAGTAGTATTGGGACACCAATACCCCTGAATGTAAAGCCCTCCAAAAGGTAGTGGCCACAGCCCAAGTCATCTTGGGTAAAACCCTCCCCACTAATGAGTACATCTACAGGGAATGCAGCCGCCAGAAAGCAGCAGCCATCATCAAAGACCCTCACCACCCAGCACCCGCTCTGTTCTCGCTGCTGCCATCAGGAAAAATATACAGGTGTCACAAGACTCACACAACCAGGTTCAGAAACAGCTGTTACCCCTCCACCATCAGACTCCTCAATGACAAAGTATTTCAGAGTCTTATTTAAGGGCTCTTACTAGTGCACTTTATTGATTTTCTTTTTGTTCTCTCTGAATGGCACAGTCAGTTTGTTGACATTTGTTATCTGTTTATAGCTCTTTGTTGCCTTACATGTTTTACGCTGTGTACAGTTTGTTTTTTTCACTACCAAATAGTGGTAATTCTACTGAACCTTCAGGAAAAATTAATCTCAGGGTTGTATGTAATGTCATGCACATACTCTGACAATAAATCTGAAGAAAGAACTGAAAAGATGATAAAGAACCAAAATAGCAAACTGATCGAGATTTAGAGTTGCATGGGATCTAAGCCGAGTTTTGAGTGTTGCAGGAATTGATAAATAATTCCTGCACTTTCCTTTTTAGACTACCCGTGTATCGGCAAATTTCATTGATAGTGCCGTTACAGTCAAAAATCACTAAATGAGAAGTGGAAAAGCGTTAACAATCACATTTGATAAATTTGGATCAGAAAGCCATTCTGAATGGTCTAAGGTCTCAGAAGTGATGGAGAAGCTCAGCAGATTACACAACATCCATGGAATGCAGCAAGCAGTTTCATTCCTATGGATGGAGCACGATCTGTTGAGTTCTTCCAACATTTTTGTGCCTTGCTCTCATTCTCCACCATCTGCTGGCCTCTGGTTTAACTTCAGTGGGTTACACCTGCTCACAAATGGAGGTGGGGTTGTTGGGGATGGGGGAGGGGGGCTAACAGAAACCAGAGTTAATGCCATCCAGTTGGAGGTGATGCCTCCTCCAATTTGTGGGTGGTCTCAGTCTAGCAGTGCCAGGGACAGACATGTCAGGAAGGGAATGGGGTAGCTAATTGAAATGGGTGGGAGATCCCGGCTATTGTGGCGGACAGAGCCGAGATGCTCTACGAAGTGATCTCCCAGTCTCTCAGATGTGGAGGAGACCACAACAGGAGCACAGAATCCATTTCTGTCAAATTCTGAAGGGTGACTTGTACCTTTGTGTTGCTGCTTCTTTCAGAAATAGTCAAAATGAGTGGCGAACAAGGAGAGAAAATCAATTTAAAATAGGTCCAAAGAACGGTAGAAGGAAAACTCCAAACACTTTTAGCTAATTTCAAGACTGTTTATGCCAAATCCCACTTAGATTTCCTTATATGTCAGAATGACAACTTGGGATCAAGACTGTAGTCTGTTGGGAGGAGGCTGTTAAATAGACTTCAATGGTCGTGTGATAGGGCACATTTAACCCCTCTCTAATATCTGTCACCATCACTCACCAACTCCTCCCTGTCTTTCTCTCACTTATTGTTCAATGATGTCTCCTCTCTCTCAGTGTCCCACTCCCTGACCTCACCCTCCTCACTTTTAATCAAAGAATAAAAGAAAAACAATTAAACTCTTACAGATGCATGGCAACTGGCTCAGGCATGCGCCGCTAGGGCTGGGAAAACACTTCCAGGCCGATTACTGATTGAGAAACAAGACAAATAAAAAAGAGACGACAATAGGGGTAAGAATGTGTAATTGGCAATAGGTCAGAATTCTGGCACAAGGCTGATTGATAGCAGGGAAAATCACAGCTACATACAAAAAGGGCTCATGTTCCAGCCACCCTGGACTAGCCATGGTACTGCAGAATTCAGCATCATCTCCTTTAATTCAGAATCTTAAAGGGGCTGTGCCACCTGAGATTGTTTAACACCAGAAGCAGACGGTTAATGGGATTAGGCTTGGTCTCTCAGCAGACATTTTCCCCCGTTGTGGGGAGAGAGGGACGGGACTGGGTATCGGCACAAATCAGACATTTCTTGCGTCCTGACACTTTCCAATCGCTAATCACGTTGAATAATTACACATGACTGGCACCTCCCAAAGCGGGGACCCCCTGCCCTCATTTCAAACTGCGGCAGCGGGGTTCTTTCTCTGAGGGGATTCTTAAATACACGAGTACTGTTGTCCAAAAATGTGCAGTTGTTCTTAGTTGTAGGAGTTTGTCTTGTTCTCTTAAAACAAAGTACCTTAGTTGAAATCCTTGCTTGACCATATTCAACTGCTTAACTTCGATGCATCCCGATCTGAGGAGCTTTGCGCTTTCCTTTCATTTACCAATAAAAAAAATAATCTGGATGGAAATTTAATTACGAAACAATTCTCAAACTCTTCTCCGCAACACCCCTAATTGGGGTTCATTTACTGGTCGATGTTGAGAACTGAATTGCCAGTCAAAAAAGATCTGGAATATTTTAAGTCTAAATGATTTATATTGAATTAGCTTGCTTGATATAAATGATGGTAACACATTCTCTGTCACCATTGACATTTTTGTCCCAAAATTAAACTCATTCACATTTCCTGACTGTTATTATGTAAACAAATGTAATGAAATGGATGGGAAGTGATTGGGGAGTCAGACGGTGCCTTTTAGTGCTGCAAATGTTCTTCAGCCTGAGTTATATGGAATATTGAGGTGAGGTGCAATAAATATTAGACAACGTCAGGACGGCATGGTTAGTGTAACGGTTACCACAACACTATTACAGCGCCAGCGACCCGGTTCGAATCAGATGCTGTCTATAAGGAGTTTGCATGTTCTCCCCGGGTGCTCTGGTTTCCTTCCACCCTTCAAAGTGTACAGGGTTTGTAGGTTAATTGGCATGTTTGCATGGCACAGGCTCATGGGCCAGAAGAGCCTGTTACCGAACTGATTACCTAAATTTAATTTTAAAAAATAACAAACCGACAAGTCTCGGCAGGGATGATTAATGACAAGACTCAATTATCTGGAGTTGTAGCAGTGGTGAGGAAGGAATGAATACTGGAGAAGAGGGATCTCAGCACTGGAAATCTTCAAGGAGAAACAGGCGTAATTGGCAATTACTCCAGCTGTGTGCGCAATGAGCTCTTTGTCCCAGCACTATTCAGATAACGCTATTGAGAGTTTATTGTTAAAACACCTAAATACAATGCACAAATGCTGGAAATTCTTGTTACTTACTGCAGCTACACATCGCACACATTACCAACAAGTATAACTTAAATTACCAAACAAGAATATAAGAGGGTAAATATAAAAGGAGAGAGAAATATTCGCAGTTGCAGTTAGTGAAGAAGAAATGTTACAAGAGTGTAGTTAGATCTTTGATCCTGGAGTGGTGTTTTGAGTAGGGTGGTGTACAAAAGTCAATAACTTTGGGTTTTTTTTTGTTTTAGACATATGGCATGGTAACAGGCCCTTTCGGCCCACGAACCCATGACATCCAATTACATCCCATTGAGCTACAACCCTGGTATGTTTTTGAACGGTGGGAGAAAACGGGAGCACCCAGATGAAACCCACACAGACACAGGGAGAACGTACAAACTCCTTACTGACAGCGCGGGATTCGAGCCCGAGTCGCTGATGCTGTAACAGTGTGGCGCTAACTGAGCCTGACCAGCTGGATAAAAACTGCTCTTGAATATAGAGGTGCAGACATCTTCTGTCTGAAGGGAGACATGAGAGAGAGCATGATGCTTTCTTGACGTAGCACCTTACACAAATGCCTTCGATTGGTTCGGTTTGTCACTTCTGCAGTCTTCTGTGTTCTTGGGCACACTAGTTTTCAAGAGAAACCCAATAGGCTGCAGACACTATGATTGTGGTAAACACCAAAATGCTGGAGGAACTCAGTTGGTCTTTTCAGTATCTATAGGAGACAAAGATCTACTGCCGACATTTTGGGTCTGAGACTTCTTCAAGGAAAATTCAAAAAAAGGCAGATGCAGTAGTTATCAGAAAGACTCAGAATTAAAACAATGGGGGAGGAATCCAGACCATCCACAGGTGTTCATTGGATGTGATAAGGGTTTACGTGGAATTTATCACATCTGTGCGAAAGGAGAGATGGGGGGAAGCAAGGGGGAATTTAACGAAAGCCAGAGAAGTTGATATTAATGCCATCCAGTTGGAGGATGGCCAGTCTGAAGGTGAGGTATTGTTCCTCCAATTTACAGGTGGTCTCAGTCTGGCAGTGAATGAGACCATGGACGGACATTTAAGCAAGGGAATGGGAGGCCGAGGTGCGCAACAAAGCCATCTCCCAGTCTGTGTCCAGCCTCTCTGATGTAGAGGTGTCCACAACAGGAGAAGAAGACGGCCCCTGCAGATTCACAAGTGAAATGTGGCTTCATTTGGAAGGACTGTTTGGGGTCCCGAATGGTGCTGAGGGAGGAGGTGTGGGCGCAAGTGGAGCATCTCCTATGGTCACAAGGGGAGGTGCCAAGGGAACGATTTGTGGGGAGGGAGGAGTGGACAAAGGAGTCACAGAAGGAGCGGTCCCTGTGGAAACCAAAGTTTATAAAGCAGGCTGTGATGCAGTCAGTGATTATGCTTTCCACAGTGCACCTGTAGAGGTTGGATACAATATTCAATGGCGATTTAATAACATTTGACATTGGTGTTAAATATCAATATAGGAAGCATGGTACCCATTTGGTACATAGAAAGTATGTACAATAAAGTATAATAAATAGATAATGTTTTAATATTGTTGAATTGATGATCAGTCAGCCAAAGCAATAGAAAGAATCCATGAAATTGGTCCCAAGAAGACTAAACTGGCCACCATCATGTCAACCTTTTACAAGAGCTCTTTCAACAGCGTTGTGGTGAATGTCTGCCAGGCTGCCTGTCTCCCCTCTGGCGAGCCTTGCTGTACTAACATTGGCTGTGCAATATCTCTACTGTTAAGGACAATCCCCTTGGATATAACTGTATATGCATCTATTGTCCTTCATTATTGTACCATGAGTTTCTACTAATAAAACCCATGATTATCATTTGAGCACATCGTCTTTGTCGACTTCATCAACTGGCACTTCAATTTTATTAGCAGAAATGGATGCAGCCCTCAAGCCAGAGCGGCTGATAATCGACCAGTCTGCCCTGAGGGCCAGAGAAATTTTCAACCACTGGATTGCTTGTTTCGATTACTACATGACTCGAAACAACGTGGTCGATGAGGCGATACAGTGGGGCCACCTGAACTCTCTGCTGGCTGAGGTCCCTTTTGCAAGGAGCTACCACTCTGGCTATAGTCCTGGCTGGCTGCATCACAGAGTGGTACAGTTGCTGCATTGAAATGGATCAAGGTCAATCCACAGGACCATAAAAGTGGCAGAGAGGATCACTGGAGTCTCCCTCTCCCCCATCCATGCGATCTACCGGGATTGTTGCACGAAGAGGACACGCAAAATAATTGAGGACCCCTTCCACCCTGCACACAGCCATCAAGTCCAAGGAACATGCTGGAGAATCCCATCTATATCTCATCCAGCTTGCTAACATCTCGCAGCTTCACAGCTCGAGTAGCATAGGTTTGGGTCTAACACTCGGTGTTGCTTGTGAAGGCTTCACATCTTCTCCCTGTGATGGCATGGGCTCCCCCCAGTGCTCTGGTTTCCTTCCATGTTCCCACATAATGGCTAATTGGTAGGTTAGTTTTAATGACTGTAAATTGCCCTTTGTGCATCTGTGAGTAGTCGAATCTGGGAGGAGCTGATGGGAAAAGGGGCAAGGGGGGGGTGGGTGAAGTAGAATAAAATGGGATTAATGTGGAATTTGTATAAATGGGTCTTTGGTGGCCAAAGTGACTGTTCCTGTATTGTGTGACTCCACATGGTACTCTTAAATGTCCTTAAAAAGACAAAATACAAAACATCACCTTTATTGAATGTATATCACTAATATATCGCGGTTAGTACAACACTATTACAATGCCAGCTGTCTGGTGCTTGTACGTTCTCCCCGTGACCGTATGGTTTCCTTCTGGGTCCTTCGATTTCCTCCCATGTTCCAAAGACGTACCCGGGCGTGGTGTGCGTTAATTGGGGTATTTGGCAGCACAGGCTTGTGGTCCGCGCTGTGTCTCTAAAAGAAAATTACTAATACTACTACTTACACTAAAGTTCTCATTCCCATTCTTCATGCAGAGTCCCTGTGTTTTTGCCCACTTTGTCACCCCTTGGTGTTTTTTTAAAAATAATGATGGTCGATGCTTGCAGATGGGTGACAGCTCTGGGAAAATGAAAGCAATGTTATAACAAGAACTTGCTCAGCTGCATGGGGATTCAATGCATTAATCAAGTTGGGGAGCATATGCTTCTCTCAGTGAAATTGGCTGGAGCGACCTAATCCTTAACCATTTATCCTTAATTATATGCTAAAACTAATGAGATTATTCTTCTCTGCAAAAAGTAAACTAGATGCACCCATTGGATATTATTTTGAATTTATTAACCTTATGCTAAGAGGTTATTTTGGGATCAGTGGTTCATCCACAGCCATGGTAGACCCTCTGCCCCATTGCAATAGCCCATACAATGAGTGCAATTTGTAGACAGATAAACAGAGTTAATGTTTCCGTTCAATGACCCTACATCAACATCAAGGTCTTTTTCCTTGTGCTCTCAGAAAGCACATCGTAGCCAAGCTTCTTACAGAATATGTTGGCTTTGTTAACGTGAACGCATCACCAGGAATTTTATCCAAGTACATAATGATGCAACTCTATCTTTGCACACGTCTCCAGCCCACCAAATTATTTCCTGATTTTCTTTGATTTCATCTCTTTCTAATCTGAGCACAACGGCCACAGATTGAAGTTGCCCCAATTCACAGCGGGGAAATAATTACTGAATATTTGCAAATGGAAGGTATCCAGTGCTTTCTAACAGACAGGGTTTGTAGACAAAAGCTCACTCTGGGGTGTCAAGGTGGGGATATTCTGTTATTAATCATGTCTGCAGTCAGTTTCATAAGAGTTAATAAAAGCTCCAAGAAAACATTACACATGTTCACAATGGGGAGAATATGACACACTTTAAGTAATGTTTTAGGGGTATAATATTCAATCTGAAAATCTCTGTTCCTACTCCACAAAGATCCTAAAATACATTGTCCTTAAAACTAGAGTAATATCACTTAAAGCCAGCACTGCCTCTCCAAAAGAAAGAGGATCATCCCTCAAAAAATCCTCCCAGTGCAAATCAGCACAAACCTGTGAAACAAGAGGCCTTTGAAACAGAACAAAACCCATTACCAACTAAAACTTAGATGCCTCTCCAAAATCAGAGCTGGATTCACTTGAACTCCAAAGCAGAGCCACAAATGATGAAAGATTCCCCCCCCCCCCCCCCATCCAAGAAGCAGCTACACCCTAAACCATAGTGTTTCACCAACCAAAGCCAGACCTACACCCACAGCCCATTTCTGACCCCTTCGCTCCTGATTCAATGCACACCCTGCACTGGCTCCGCGTGGTCAGCACAGGCCAAGTGATTTGTGCTTCAAGGGTTAATGAGCTGCCGCCGAGAGTTCCTGCTCTAACAATGCTCTGAGGTCATTGCTCTGCTACGTTGACAGGAGTAGTAGTCAGGCTGCAGGCCCCCTTCTGCTGCCTGGAGTATCCAGGTCTTGTGGCTGCCCATATGAATGTTCCAAGGCATTGTAAGTCACTGATGAACTGACTCAAGCAGTGTGTTATTCTGGCAGTTTGTCTGATGGATGAGGTGGGCCCTGCCTGTACCTGCAGCTTTTCCCACGTGAAAGACCATTAAAAAAAAGATGCAATTCCACTCAATAAGAAAGAGCCTGTTTGCCCACTCCCAGCCAGTCAATACACAACCCCTGATCAAATTAAACTGCAAGTGACTTTCTTAGAGACCCTTGAGTTTAGGAACTCTCCCTTATGCCTGCTGGGATTTCTCCCAAGAGTATGGTTCAATATTTATGACAATTTCAGCCTCATGTTACAATCTAATAAGCTCTGTAAATGTCAGGTTGGGCACAAAGATGCTGGGATTTTGAAAAATTGAATCATTATCTCGAATGTGTAATTAATTGCCTCCCGATGAGAGTGTGCACCATACAGACCCTTTCTTGTCTGATGGCAGTGGGTCTAGAGCAGGGGGTTCCATTTCAAAGCTCATTCATTTCATGGAGTTGATGGCACCATGGGATTGTTTGAGAATGTGCCAGGAGATATAAAAATGCAATGCTTTCTTTCACTGATCTTCATGGAGGAATCAGGCCTAGAATAATGGGGCAATTTCCAATTTCCCATAAATTATTTTGTGTGTGTGTGCACGCGTGTGTATGCCTATATGTGTGTGTGCGCGTGTGTGTGCATGTGTGTGCGTGTTTATGTGTGTGCGCGTGCATGAGGGTGTGGGGGTGTGTGTGCACGTGTTAGCATTGCACACAAGAGTCGTGAACACCAGTGCATCAGTGCAGACGTGTGCAAGTTATCCTGGATCCTTTCCAAAGTCATCTGAGAAGCAGTGGCTTAAAAGGGTGATCTTGCAGCAGGTGGGAGCTCTTGTGGCCAATGGCACAGTCACTTCAAATGTTGGGGGAGATTAGTTGCAGGTTTCATTGTGATTGGCAGTGCATGTGAGGGTAGACACCATGCTTCTCTCTTGGATGATGAAATTGCGGTACTGCAAATAGTCATTGGAGTGGTTAAATAATCCCTCTTCCCTTCAAAAACAAACGGTTGGCATTGTGGTGAGAACAAGGCCTTTCCAGCACCAGTGACCAGGACCAGGCTTCAAAACTCGTGCTGTCTGTAAGGAGTCTACGTGTTCTCCCCATGTCTGCATGTGTTTTCCTCCCACCCCTTGAAATGCATCGGGTGTGTAGGTTAATTGGGCAACACAGACTCGTGGACGGAAATGGCCTGATACTGTGCTCTATGTCTACATTTTTTAAAATTAAACTTTAAAAATGTAATTTAAAAAATTGAAAATTATAAAAGCCCTTCCTCAGATCAGATACGATGTTTGTCTTCAGTGCCAGATTCCCTCGTGTAATATGTGATGGAATAGGCCTTCTTCCTCTTGTTACACCTTGATCTTGCTCTGGCGAACAACATGTTTTCTGAAGCACATATTGATGCTTAACAGCAGTACCAAACATGTTCTGCAAGCAGACTGACTTCACAGGTACTGCACCAGTGGCCAGTGTGCTTAAGGGCAATGTGTGAACCATTTCCCAGAGATCTTTTAGAAGCTCTGATTGCTTTTAGCATTGATGTGGAGTTTTGTTCTCATTAAGTGAAAAACAAAATCTCACCTATTATGATGCACTGCAAAAACGGTAAGAAGACTTGGATTAAAGTGAGGGAGAGTTGTGCAGGTTGTCAGCCTTACTCTCTCGCCCTGGCCTATCTGGACCCAATGGGAGGACATAGTCGAGAAGGCTGGAGACAGGTCAGGATGCAGTGGATGGCCAGCAGTGTTCTGCATGTGTCTCTCTGTGCCCTCTTAGTGCTCCATGCAGTGCTGAGAATCACCTTTCTCCCCATTGAACCAGTGATGGTTTCTTCCGCACAGTCCGTCAAATCCAGGCTTCACACGCTAGGTAGACAAGACCTGAGTGTTGTGGGTCCATGGCAGTTCTTGTGCCGTGCTCGCAAGCCTCCCTACTCATTGTTGGGCATCCTCATCTGCCTTTGCAGCCTTTGGGAGATGTCTCCTCTTCCGCCTGCTCTGCCGTTGGAATGATCACCTAGTGGTGTATTGACGACACCCCCCCCCCTTGCTTGTTTTCGCCCGCTATCTGAAGCAGTTTCCAGGGTGTGGCACGTGAGAGATTTAGGAGATGAGTGAGGTCCAGGGATGCCTCCCGTCCCCACCTTAGTCAGGAGCAGGCTATCAGCCTACACCCTTACACAAGTAGAAACTTGAGGAATTAATTGTGCTGAGATCTTTAAGATTTCTGATTCTAATAGGCAGAGTCAACAATTATCTTTGTATTTCTTTTGGCTCTTTGAACATTTTAATTTAGACAAACTGCATGGTAATAGGCTCTTCCGTGACGCCCAAGTACCCCGATTGACCTGCAACCCCCACATGTTTTAAAGGGTGGGAGACAGACAGGGGGAGAACGTACAAGCTTCTTACAGACAGCACTGGATTCAAACCTGGGTCTCAGGTGCTGTCATAACGTTGCACTGACCGCTAAGCTAATTGTGCCGCCCCACATGGACATGTCCCTCAAACACTGTTTTAGTTAACTTAATTTTACTATAATCTACACTAAGGGCACAATGCAGCAGCCAACTAATATGCCAGTAAACATTTTGGAATGTAGCTGGAAGCCCACATAGCCACAGATTGTACACTCCTACGCCACGCAAAAAGATGCCAAAAAACCCCTCTACCACAACATTGAGAGCGTTTCCTCCTTTTAGAAGCCCTTTGTGAATCGCCACCAATTCCAGCTTTTGTGCTGCGGGGACCCAACACAGAAGAGTTGGAGACAGTGTTCATGGGATGACCATGGAATTACCACCCAATGGTAACACAATGGGAATCCGCTCCCCGGAAAAGTTCTATTTCAGAGGTTGAAGATCTATCAATTTTAACACATTGAAAGGTGGCCCATTTCTCAGAACACTAAACAATAGAATCCATTCTTTTGTCAACAAAACTCTATCAACCATCCATAAATTAAAAATTAAAGCTTGGTACTGATTTAGTGGATCTCTGGCGCCATCTCCTGCCTATTTTCCTAATTGTGTTGGTTTGCATTGAATGATCTGGCAACTGAAGGAGTCAAGATTCTTTTATTGTCCTGTAATAAAACAGATGTAATATTACATGAAATTGCCTTTGTCTGCAGACAGATTCATCATCATTCAGAAATTGCCAAGTGCTTCTTAAAGTCAGAGAAGGAGGAGCAAAGGAGGGTTCCGCAGTCACCGAATGTACCAAATTTCAAGATTCAAGATTATTTTCTTGTCTACGCAATAAAACAAAAAAATGTAATATTACTCTTACCATAAGGTGGACAAAGATTTGCCAACAGTATAATTTTCCCCTTACATTCAGGGAAAGAGAGTCATCCCCCCCAGAGTCACTGCTCCGTGGATTCACCTCCAGCGCACCCGCAGCCTCCGCAGCCCCACAGAGTCCAGTCCAAACCATTGCCAACCCGAGCTCCAGATCCACAACTCTGACATGATCAGGAAGCCTTCAGAGCCCACGGCTTGTACTCACATCCCGGTTCCCCTCAGCCAGACTTGAGCCGCTCATCAGCAGGCTGCAGCTTGGTGTGAGTCCTTTGTCTGCAGTCACCGGCATGCCGGCAGATGGCATGGGCTCCTCGCCTCACCCACAGCCCTCCAACAGAGTGTTCTTCAGCCTCAGAGCCACTTGCTGGTCCACTGCTGTGGTCACCATCCCATAGGATCATCACCTCTGTTTTCAAACGGGGCGGGGGGGGGGGTGTTTGCCCCATTTACTACTGCGCTGGGCAGGTCACATCTCCAGAATGGAGGTCCATCGCCTTCCCAAGATCGTGTTATATGGCAAGCTCTCCACTGGCCACTGTGACAGAGGTGCACCAAAGAAGAGGAACAAGGACTGCCTAAAGAAAGCTCTTGGTGCCTGCCACATTGACCACCGCCAGTGGACTGATATTGCCTCAAACCGTGCATCTTGGCGCCTCACAGTTCGGTGGGCAGCAACCTCCTTTGAAGACGACCGCAGAGCCCACCTCACTGACAAAAGACAAAGGAGGAAAAACCCAACACCCAACCCCAACCCACCAATTTTCCCCTGCAACCGCTGCAATCGTGTCTGCCTGTCCCGCATCGGACTTGTCAGCCACAAACGATCCTGCAGTTGACGTGGACATTACCCCTCCATAAATCTTTGTCCGCGAAGCCAAGCCAGTTCTCTGCTTCCCCGGGGCCTACAACTCCTCAAGTTTACATGGGCACAGCCATCTTGGGGACAGGATTTTAAAATAAATCACCATCAACTCCTTTAACAAGCCAACTAATGCCTGTGCGGAGCTGTCAGTAGTTGGACTGGGCAGTAGAACCCTGGCAGTGGAGCACTATGTCTCCACTCTCCCCACTCTCCCCGGGTCAATCATTCTTTTCTATGCTCAACTGGAGAACACAAAAATCTAGAAATATGAATACAGGAGAACATTCTCTGAGTGGCTCAATAGAACTGAAACAAAAATCCAACTGCCAATTGACTTTGGACATTTGATACTTCACACAGCATGCATAGATTGTCTTGACATCTGCACTTTTACAGAGGATTCGAGTTAATATGAATGATCTGCGTCTTGAATACTGAAGTTGGCCTTTGCTGTAGGATTGAAACCTGTTTTGGTGCTATTAAAAGGAGCCTAACCTTCTCCGAGCAATTGTCACTGTGTTCAATGTGTCCACTTTCACAGGGGAAGCTACTCCTTAATTCCAACACTACAAAAATCACAGAGAGTTGTGAACCCGGCCAGTGCCATCATGGGCATCAGTTCCCACTCCATTGAGGACATCTATAAGAGGCGGTGTCTTAAAAGAAGCAGTCTCTATCCTAAAGGACCCCCCCCCCCCCACCCCACTACCCAGGCCATGCTCTCTTTGCTCTGCTACCATCAGGAAAAAAGATAAAGGATTTTCTGAAGACGAACACCTCTCCGTCATCATATTTCTGAATGGACAATGGCCCACAGACATTTATTTTTAAATCCAATTTTATAGAAATATTTGAACTGTCTTCTTTTCTTTGGCTTGGCTTTGTGGACGAAGATTTATGGAGGGGTATGTCCATGTCTGCTGCAGGCTCGTTGGTGACTGACAAGTCCGATGCGGGACAGTCAGGCACGGTGGCAGCGGTTGCAAGGTAAAATTGGTTGGTTGGGGTTGGGTGTTGGGTTTTTCCTCCTTTGTCTTTTGTCAGTGAGGTGGGCTCTGCCACAAAAACAACAAATTTGGTGACAATTTCTTGTTCTGATTCTGACACTGCCTCCCTCTCACTGTCGAAGTTCTCCGAGCTACCCAGTTGTCTCTTTGTCTGACACCTCCATATCCAAAGTCCCACCAACTACTGCAGCATCCTTACCTAACCATTCATATTACCTCAATACAGGGAAACTGGCCATTCAGCCCAATGACTCCATGCTGGCTCTCAGAGCATCTCCATTAGCCCCATTTCCCTATTCTCATTCACATGTCCATCCACTCTTGATTCTCTTGCCATACCAGGTGCAATTTAAAGTATCCAATAAATCAATTAACACATCTTTGGAGCCCGCTGAAGAAACCCACCTGACCATTGGGAGAACATGCAAACTCCACACAGGCAGCAGTCAAGACCAGGAGTGAGTTCTGGAGTTGTGAAAAAGCAGATCTAAGTGCTGGGCTACTGATCCAGTGCCTGAGTGCCTGACTAACCTTGATTACTAAAACCTCACCAATTATCATGTGACCAATTCCCCACCTGACCCAGACTCACCCAGTCTCAACTGTCACTCTCGACACCCCCCCACCCCCTCTAACCTCATAATCCTCATTATATGACCCCCCCCCCCCCGTCCAAACTCTGCTGCCTAGTAGACCTTCTCCACTGACTCTACTCTCTGCCATGGAAGCAGATGATGGGACAAAGGCAATAGTGCAAGTTCAGTGTGCAAGTCCTGCTCTATTGCAAAAGGCAACTTGGGCCTTACATGAAAGAGTACAGTAAAACCCCTGGTATCTGGCACCTATGGAGATGCCAAATAAGTGAATTTTCTGGTTGCTTGAGATTGCATGTTGCATGGTAGAATCAGAATCAGAATTTATTGTCATGAACAAGTTATGAAATTCAGTGTTTTGTGGCAGAATCATAGGGCAAACATTTATATTAAAACTATCTTACAACAAATCTGTAAAAAAAATAGTCGTGCACGAAAAGTCAGGCAGTGTTTGGTTCATTGATCATTCAGGAATCTGATGGTAGCGGCGAAGAAGCTGTCCTTGTGCCGCTGAGTGCTCGTCTTCAGGCTCCTGTCCCTTTTCCTCGATGGTAGCAGAGTGAAGAGGGCGTGGCCTGGGTGGTCCTTAAGGATAGAGGCTGCTTTCTTAAGACACGGCCTCTTATAGATGTCCTTGATGGAGTGAAGACTGGGGCCCGTGATGTTACAGGCCAAGTTAACAACCCTCTGAAGTTTTATCTTAGATGCAGATAGTAGATGTAGGTTATTTCGATTTCCAAAAGGCACTTTAAATCTCAAAAATTCTCTTTGCAGAGGGTCTCTATTGCCCTGAATTTTCCAATATTGGTTTTCAAGTTTATTTTAGATTTTGGCTGAATTGTACTTTGAGAAGCCCTGACGATGTGCATTTCTCTTCTATTTTTCATGACTTTTCAATATTTTCATACCTATCTTTATGTTCATTAAAACTGTCACTTCAACTTCAAGCAAGTGCAATGTTTTTTTTACCAGTTCTCCCAGGTATTGTGTAAGGATCTCTTGTCAAATTGAAGAAACATGGGACTCAAATCTCTAAAAACAGATTAGCCAGCATGTATTGTGATACCGCTGGCAGGTTGCTATGGGCAATTTGTCTTCTCCATTTTCCTACGTTACAAAAAAAGACAATTTCAAAAGTTTTACTTGACTGAATGGCACTTTAGGATGTTCTGAGTGAATGGTCATCAATAAATGCCTCTTTCTTTTCTCCAAAGGCATTGATTCTAACAACTACTTAAATGTTCATTGAGAAAGCAGCTTTCCAGTTACTTCACTGAGTATCAGATAAATTTGATGGTCAAGCAAAGCTAGGAAAAGATGTTTTTAGCTGTGTTCGGCTCTGATTTGCATTTGAGGGCATTATAACCCAGTACGATGTGATCTGACCTCGTTCAGCATCAATATGTGTATCTGTTTATCAAGGGGCACTGAGCAATTATCAGCCACAGAGAGACCATGAGCCCCTAAGACCAAATGGAATTGATCAATCTTTGCCAGGCTGGGCTCTGCAAACTTGGTCTCCATTCTGTGAACCACTTCTTGTTGTTCCCCACTTGTTAAAGGTAGAGAGGGTGCAGAGAAGATTTACTAAAATGTTGCCTGGATTGCAGTATCTGGAATATGGAGAAAGATTGAGTAGACTGGGTTTTCATTCATTGGGGCATAGAAGGTTGAGGGGGGATTTGATAGAGGTATATAAAATTATGAGGGGAACAGATAGAGTAGATGTTAATAGGCTCTTCCCCTTGAAAGTAGTGGTGATTGGAATGAGGGGTCATAAGTTAAGGGCTAGGGGCAAAACCTAGTAACATGTAACATAAGAGGAAGCTTCTTCACTCAGAGAGTGGTGGCTGAGTGGAATGACCTTCCGGAAGAGGTAGTTCCAGCAAGGTCATTTCTGTCATTTAAGAGGAGATTGGATGAGTTCATGGATGTGAGGGGATTGGAAGGTTATGGGCAGGGAGCAGGTAAGTGGAACTAGTGGAGATTCACTTAAATCGGTGCGGACTAGAAGGGCCAATATGGCCTGTTTCCGTACTAATTGTTATATGGTTATATTGTTAGGTTATGGTTAAGACCATGCCACCTAGCCTCTAGTACTGTGACGTGAACAAAGCTGGCTGATTAAATGGATCTGGGCTCAAAGGTTCTTTTCGCACACGTTGATAGAGGTGAGGGGGATGTTGCGTCAAATTAAGAGGGGATACAATGGAGACCTTGTCAGAAGCTGAACCATAGAGTTCAACAGGGATGAATCTCTTCAAGAAATAGCCAAAGATATAACCCATTAAGGCTCATTTTGCAAGTGATTTTTTTTTAACCTAGTGAGCGTAAAATAAATGGTAAATATCAATCATTGGTAAAAGAAGCAGAGTAAAAATGAGAATTTTCTTTTCATGGGTCATTGTAAAGAACTGGAATCCACTGCTTCAAAATTTTGAGGAAAGAGATTTCAAAAATATTTCACTGCGTGGTGCTCTGTTAGCCAGAATCAGACACACACAAAGATAAAGACTGTACAACAGGCTTTAATCCACAAAGACTTCCACAGAGCCAGGCCGGCTGTGGCTGCAGCAACTCCTAGTGAGGCCTCGAGAGGCCGGCACAGGCTTATATCCCGACCGGGTGAGGTTTGATCCATTCAGGGCGACTGATTGACAGCCGGCCAGGTGTTGTCCTGTCCCCTTACACTCCTGCAGGTACAGAGGTTGCCCCCTGCAGTAGGCTGGCGGTACACTCTTGCAGGTACAGAGGTCGCCCCCTGCAGTAGGCCGGCGGTACACTCCTGCAGATACAGAGGTCGCCCCCTGCAGTAGGCCGGCGGTACACTCTTGCAGGTACAGAGGTTGCCCCCTGCAGTAGGCCGGCGGTACACTCCTGCAGATACAGAGGTCGCCCCCTGCAGTAGGCCGGCGGTACACTCCTGCAGATACAGAGGTCGCCCCCTGCAGTAGGCCGGCGGTACACTCTTGCAGGTACAGAGGTTGCCCCCTGCAGTAGGCCGGCGGTACACTCCTGCAGATACAGAGGTCGCCCCCTGCAGTAGGCCGGCGGTACACTCCTGCAGATACAGAGGTCATCCCCTGCAGTAGGCCAGTGGTACACTCCTGCAGGTACAGAGGTTGCCCCCTGCAGTAGGCCAGTGGTGTACCACCACACAAAATCTTCATATTTTGCTTCCTGGATGCCTTTGGGTACATTTTATGGATGTTGGGCTGCACATTTCTATCACGTGCCATCTTTTAGATATACCTATTTTTCTGATTTTCTCGTGTTTTAAGTCTATTTCAAACATACAAAACCATGAAGTGCAATATGTCATTAAAAATTCATTTTCTGCATTCACACTTGGACGTCTTCCCTGCTGATCTTGGTGCCATCAGTGACGAACACGGTGAAAGGTTTCACCAGGACACTGCGACCATGGGAAAGCAGCATCAGCAACTGGAATCCATCAATGCTGGCCAACTATTGTTGGACACTGAAACGAGAGGCATCAGATGCTGAGTACAAATGAAAATCAGCGACAAAACAACATTAGGTCAGTTGAACTAACGCAATGTATCAGCATCATTATGAGATTAAACAGGATAAATTCAATAAAAGTTAATCTAATGCTTCTCCAACTTCCTATGTCATGCAGCAAGTTTGAAATTATCTTTGTGTTCAGCTTGAAGTGGTCTATCGTAATCCCCAAATTTTTTAGGAAGCCAACCTTTTGGGAAAAAAAATTGTTTCAAATGAGAATTTATATACATTCAAAAAGAAATATTTTCATTCAAAGGAAAGCACAGTTTTTAAATTTTAAATTAAAAAAAATTAAATTAAAATTTTAAAAACATTTAAATTAATTAAAAAAAAATTTAGACATATAGCATGGTAACGGGCCATTTTGGTCCACAAGTCTGTGCTGTCCAATTTACACCCAATTAACCTATAACCCTGGTACATTTGAATGGTGGGAGGAAACTGGAGCCCCAGGGAAAACCCACGCAGACACGGGGAGAACGGGCAAAATCCTTACAGTTGGCACTGGATTTGAACCCCAGCACTAAAGGCATTGCGCTAACCGCTACACCAACTGGGGTTTGGTTGGACACAGTGAGTGATTTAGATAGGATTTTCATGGAGCCAACAAAGGAATGATGGGATGAATGGCCCCTTGCATGAAGCTAGTGGATTTTGCTCCTGCTGAGATGGTAACATTAATTTTCTTTGAATATAATGGGAGGAGAATAAAAAGAACCAAACCTGCTGACGCTAGAGGTTATTCTTGGAATTCCCATGTTTTATCATTGAGTGTTGATGTGACGGAGTTGATTGTCATCCCTCCCATACCACGGGTTTCAGCTATGAATGTTTCGATCCTAATGTGCGTTTTCCAGCTGAGTACACCGCAGGGAGAGCTGAATTGATTATTTATTACTGTCATGTGCGTTGAGATGCGGTGAAAGCCTTTACTTTGCAGAGGGTCACTTGGGCTCTGAAAAATGTGCCGATTTGCAGACCCATGAATGCAGAAATATCAGCGGCTGTTATGCTGTAGAAACCCCTGCTGAGACACCAGTCCTATTTTAATTGTACCTTTTGCAACCCATAAAAGTTGCCAGAACTAATGTTGCTCTGCGTGGCAGAGATCTCACTGAGAATCTTGTCCATTTAAAGAAGGGAATATCATTGGGAGTTTTCAACCATCAGTAATATAACTGGAAATTTAGGCTAAGAAAACTGGCGTGTCAGAGGTTGAAGAACAACTTGTTAAAAGTATACTTGGGCAAAAAGTTTATTTCTCCAGGGTGGAAATCTCGAAGGATGTAGGTGTAAAGTGAGAAGAGGAAATGTGAAAGAATTCGTGCAAAACCATTTTTTGTTGTTGCACGGAGTAAGGAAAGGGCCTGGAGCATGTTACCAGGAACAGTGGTAGAAGCAGAGATTACATAAATGTTAAAGAGGCACTTAAACAGGCACAGGCAAGGCACAGAGGGATGCGTCCACGTGCAGGCAAATGGGTTCAATTTAAATTGACATTATGGCAGGATGGAGGGCCAGTTCTTGTGCTGCATTGTTCTACATTCCATATTCTATAAATCCAATCAGAAAATCTTGGTCATGTAAACTGGTCCCAAACAATCTTCTACCTCTCTGGTTCCATGTTTGTGGTGAGAACATCCAGAGGGGAATCACAGGATTTCAATTCTTTGATGCAATTTTAAGATGTTCTCTTGAGTTTTAGACGTGCACGAAATGGGAGAAAAGAACAAAGCTGAAAACCAGGGGTAATTTAAAACTAACCAGTCTCACCAGCTGCATTTTGGACTCATTTCTTTGCTAATCCTCCACTCCACATCACTAACACTGTAGAGGAGGGAGTGGAGAGCACCAGCTTCCTTGGAGTTCCTTTAACTCGTGACCCATCGTGGACACGCAACTCCTCATTTGTCAGGAAGGCGTAACAGCGACTGCACTTCCTGAGACGACGGAAGCGGACAAGTCTACCGGCCCCCATTATGTAAACCTTGTGCAGGAGTTTTATTGAGAGTGTCCTGGCCGACTGCATCATAGTGTGGGTATGGTTGCACAGTGGCAGATTAACCATTAAGCTGACTAGGCTGAAGTCTAGGTGCCTGGAGGGTAAGAGGGCCCAAGCCCCTAGGTTTCAGCCTACTCAGTAAACTTGTAGAAGCGTAAATTTGACCCCTTGTAACTGTGCCAGTTTATTAAAAGAATGTCCATTAACCCAGGCAGACTACAGCACCAGTGATCGGGACAAGGGATCGAATCCTGTGTTGTCTGTAAGGAGTTTGTATGTTTTCCCCATGGCTGAGTGAGTTTCCCCCAGGGGCACTCCCAGGATTTCTCTGATATTTATTTGTTAAATAGATTGAGAGAGACTCCAAACATCTGAGTTAATGGCACCATTGTCACTACTGGGTGTTTAAGATTTTAAGAAATACATTTGTGGTGCATTTCATTATAATAAAAGTGTGTCTGTGAGTCCGTAGCCCACACAGACAACTGGCAATTTGTGCTCACTGCCTCTTCACCCGCGACTGCTGGGCGAAACTGCGCAAAATCTATAAGCCACGACTGTGCTCAAGCCCAGATGCAGACCCAGTCAGATTCCCCTTTCCCTGCGGCCGCATTGTGTTCCGATCAGATGCCATGTTCTCACATTTCAAAAACAGGCGTCTCTGAATCCCTTGGCTACACCAGGGCTCCCAATACCTGTCCGGTGTGCATGTGCAGTAGGCTGAGGGGAGGGTTTGGAGTCACGTTGGGCAGGAGTGGAGATCCCAACACCCGAGTCCCAACTCCAAACCCACCCCTCGGCCTACACCGGAGCTCCTGAGTCCCGACTCCAAACCCTCCCCTCAGCCTACACTGAAGTTGATGTCAGGACCTCCAGTGTTGGCCAAGGGGAGGGTTCAGAATTTGCACTCCAAGCAGCGGAACAGCAGAATCTCTGCTTGCCTCGTGAGATGATGTAGCCATTGGGGAGCTCGTATTCCGCCAGGTGCTCGTTCCTGGCCAAGACCCTCCTCAAAGTTGACCGAGGTGCAGCCTCATTTCATGATGTGGGGCTTCCTCTAGGTGAACTGGTTCCCTGCCTCGTTGAGCGGCTTCAGGAGGTAATCATTGAGGTTGGTGACACCATAGTTGGCCCTGGCCATCGCTGGTCGTATGGGGCATGATGGAGCCTTCGTGCACGTGGGCCATGGGGGTGACTCCGTGGCCGCACTCCACTGCATAGCCAAAGGTGCGACTGTAAGAGTAGAGTGAGAGGGCAGACTGGTAGATGATGTACATGGCAGGGGTGCTCGAGACTGCTGCTGGCCAGGCTGAGAGAACAGTTGGTCATCATCATGGTGTGCTCATCAGGGAGGATCCTCATGGCCCAGTGGAAGAGGTGAGCCAAGAGAGCTCTCAGCCTTTCCCAGTCCGGCAAGATGCCATGCCTCAGCGGGCTGACCAGCTTTAGTGTGGGCTCCAGTGTGGCTAGATCTTTGCCCACAAAGTTCTCCTGGTGGTTGTTCTCTGATTTGGTGCTCAACTTGACTTCTCCAGTCCTGACAAGGACCTCGGATTTCTTCTATGAGATCCTAAAATATAATCATCTTGTGAAGTTGTGACTAGAACTATATGCATTACTCCACCTATGGTCTAATGCAGTTCCATGCCTATTAACCACTG
Organism: Narcine bancroftii; assembly: GCF_036971445.1. NCBI lineage: Eukaryota > Metazoa > Chordata > Chondrichthyes > Torpediniformes > Narcinidae > Narcine > Narcine bancroftii. The sequence goes on along the minus strand of NC_091480.1, from coordinate 96,920,496 downwards.
CTTCCTCCTACCTCACGGATCTTTGGAATACTATTGGTAATGCAACCAGATCTTGATGTGTTAGAAGACAGTTCCTGTGTTTGAATAATAATGATGAACTTCCAAAGGAATTTTTGAATGGAAGTGTAAGTCGACAGGGCAAAGTGAAGCACAAAGGGAGGAGTGCATGAAGTATGAACATCAATATTAATTTGTCCACAGCCTCTTTCTGCATTGTGAATTACATGTCATTTATGGAGTAGAGGATTAAAGCTCTGGAAGACACACATATCATTTCAAATTTACACATCAGTACACCAAGATCACGAACGTCACAGATAAAATCTTAGACAAAGTACTGGAAATAAATGTAAATATTTTTCCAATAATTTCATGGACCAGAGAATAGCACATCACTAATTTAGGCACAGAACCATTGCTGTCCACAATAGGAGTATTAATATGTGAAAGTTACCCTGTGTTTTTTTTAACTGTTTGTCAAACTAAAAATTGTTTGAGAGGTTTACAATTTGTTTTAAGTAAGGAGAGCTGGATTTATCATATCAATTCAGAAACAGTGCTATGGTTCATTGGGAGTCTTGAGTGTTGTGATTGAGAAATTATGAAGTACTTCAAAACCTGGCGCCAACATTCATTTGCAAGCAAATGAGTTGCCACAACGGCGCCAGAGACCCAGGTTCAAATCCCGCGCCGTCCGTACGTTCTCCCCGTGTCTGCGTGGGTTGTAGGTTGGTTGGGGTATTTGGGTGACACAGCTGGAAGGGCTGTATGTCTGCACAAAAGCAGTGAAGTTAAATAAAAAGCATCTAGTTTTGGCTGATGTTCAAGAACAGTCGTTATTCCCATTGATATTGCTGCTGTCGAGAGCACATTTTGCTGTCTTGTGTTGAAGGGAATTTGATTTATTCATTGGTTTCAAACTGTTAGATGTGGAGTATAGAGGGTTTCAGTTGAATAAATAATGATAAGGTATTTCCACCAATCTTGGAGTCAGTAACCAGGTGACACAGATTTAAGATAATGAGCAAAAGAACCAGAAAGAAGCTGAGGATTTATTTCCTCAGTGAGTTGTTATTATCTCAAATACATCGGCTGATCATTTGTTTGCAATACTGTACCACCAATAGATAGTGTAATAGGGTCATCATTCGGTAATAGAGCTACCATTGATAACTACAAAAGGAGCTCTGTGGGTTATTGTAATAAAACCATGATTATAGTTGTTAGAGCAGTTATTATCGTAGAGCTATCAGTCCTTGTAATAGAGGTGTGCTGTTATTTTAGACCTGGTGCCAGCAATAGTAAAAGGGCCTCCATTTCTTATCGAAGCAGCATGTGTTCATTTTAAACTTTTAAATGTTGATAGTGGAAGATTACAATTTAGCTTTACTCTGGTGTCATGTGCTCTTAAATATGATCAAGCCCAGGCCGTCAACTCCTGCATCTTTAGGAGCAGGGCAGTTGAAAAGAGAGTAAAATCGATAACTGTCAAAAAAATTGCAACTCAGAACTGCTTGCATTTCAGAAAGATGGTATTCATGCAACTGCCATCCATTCTTTATATTATTCTTCAATATATAGTCAGTTGCCTGTTGTGACAAAGTGAAATCTTATCGTGTGTCACAACGCGAGAGAAGATGGAGAAATCTGAAGGCTCATTCACAAACTGGTGAAAATCAAGCTCGTAATTCTACCACAACAAGCCCTTCAATGAGACTTAAAATCCAACAGCTGTCTGCCGATGGAATGGGATCCCACTGTCCATGACAAAGGCAATTATCGAACAATGCTTTAACAAACTGATCCTGAGAGCTAATTCTTTGGGCTATTAAGCTTGTAATATGATTTGTCAATTTTTTTTTGTAATAAACAGGTCTTTGGATCTTGCCAGTCCCTCAGGCTTGAGATATAAAAGAAATATCCTTGTGGGCTGTAACAGTGGATAATTCTTAAGTTCATTTCTACGAAGTAAGAGTTTGGACAATGAAAAAAATGAATTAGAGCTGATTGACAGGGTTTAAGCAGCAGGGCACGTTTTAATACTGTGTTTGATTGGCATCTTGTGTTTTAATATTGTATTCCTTTTGTGCCTCATTTAATGGTGTATTGATATTCTGTTTGTTTGGAGTCTTGATGTCAGCAGATAAAGACGAGGAAACTCTGCCAAAAAGGTATCATAACTGGTTGTTACATAGACACACCAATAAGTGTTTCCGTCACTCACACCAAGCGCTACGCTTTGTGGCACGGTTGGCGTAGCAGTTAGCGCAATACCCTTAGAGTGACCGGGACCTGGGTTCAAATCCCGCACTGTCGGTAAGGAGTTTGTACCTTCTCCCCGTGTCTGCGTGGGATTTCCCGGGACCTCCAGTTTCCTCCCACTGTTCAAAATGTACTGGGGGGTGTAGGCTAATTTGGTGTAAATTGGCTGGCATGGATTCGTAGGCCAAAATGGCCTGTTACCATGCTGTATGTCTAAATATTAAAATTTATCATTTTTTTAAATGCAAAATTTAAAGGATACACGTCCAGGTCTTGCACACATCCTGTGCTTCCCATTACTCTGGTTTGAGACCAGATTCATGGTATCAACATAGCTGTGGCCACAGATCTGATTCGACTTGTACTGTAGTCAAGGGAGGTATTGGCGCTTGTGAGGTGGGGATATCAGAACACAGCACTGATGGGCGGTGGGAAATGAGATGGACCATCAGAGCCCGCCACAGACTGATGTTGGGGGTTGGCATTGGAGCTCAACACAGATGGATGGTTGGTGTAGGGCATTAAAACCCAATACATTCTTGGAGAGGGAGCATCATAGGTGATAGGTAGTTGGTTGAAGATGAGAAGTAGAAACTAGATGATGGAACATTATGATCTGCTGTGATGTTGTAAGGGCTGGGCAGCAGATTAGATGAAGACCTGGAATTTGAGGGCAGGGAAGAGTCATGGAAACTGTGTGGGTGATGGGGCACAGGGGCAGAGGGTGGGGAATAGTTGGCACAGTGGAGAAGGTCTCCCCAAAGTACAAGGGAATGTAATTAACTTGCACAGCAGGTGTCACAGCTGACACTGCCCAGGGAAAATGAGAAGTGCTTCATGACTGTCATTCCCAGGGCAGAGTTCCTCCATTATTTTCCAAAAAGGAGTCTTGCACAGGGAGTTGGGTCATCGAGTTCAGCAAGTGAAAATCCCATCAAGGTCACAAGGGTGACACATTTCTAAAGCAACCGGAAAATATTGGTATTGGTTTCACTCTAGGGGAAAAAAAAATCACATTTCAGTTGCACGATACTGGAGAGGGATAAATAATGCAATTGAGTTTCAAGGAAAATATTTCTTGCCACACCTTACAAAATTAGCCTTCAAAATATCATCCAAAGTTAAAGAAAGAGATGAGTATGAGATGCTTTTATTTTAATATTCCATTTTCTACTGCACAGAAATGTATTCCTTCTTCACTGTCCTCTCCCTCTACTAGCAATATAATAAACTTTAAATTTTAAATTTAGACATACAGCACGGTAACAGGCCCTTTTGGCCCATGAGCCCGTGCCGCCCAGTTACACCTGATTGACCTACAACCCCCGGTACCTTTTTTAAACAGCGCAAGGAAACCGGAGCACCTGGAGGAAACGCACGCAGACACGGGGAGGACATACAAACTCCTTACTAACAGTGCAAGATTTGAACCCCCATGGCTGGCACTGTAACAGTGTTGCACTAACCGGAGTACAAGTTGCAGGAGGCGATTGTTAAAGAGCTAATTGCATAACCTCTTGGTTCTCTGAGGATGAATCAAACAGGATAGGCATTTGATGAGGTGCCACATAAAATGTGGCCACCCAAGATAAAAGATGTTGAAAATATATGTAATTGTATGGATTGGGAATTGGCTAACTGATAGAAAACAGAATCTTACATGTGCCAGATTCTGAGTGAAATTGATATGGTGGATGTTGAGATGACCTTCTTATAGTGGGATCTAAAACTATGGGGCATAGTTTCTCGGCTTTTAAAACTGATAACGAGAATTTTTTCTGAGAGTTATGACTGGAAAGTCATTGAAAATAGTTGAGGTGGAAACTGACAGACAATTGAACTACAAGGAAAATATTTCTATGAAGACTGCAGTCTAGTCAAGGCCACACTTGCCTACCTGACCCTGGTTTTGCTTCAGGGCAAAGATTATGAAGATGAGACTTTATTGTCATGTACATAAATACAATGTACAGATGAACCAACATTCTTACTTCAGAGTTCAGAGTTCTTGTCAGGGTACATACATGACATCACATACAACCCTGAGATTCTTTCTCCTGCAGGAGAGGCTGAATTACTACTTATTGTTTGTGCAAAATAAACTATACACAACGTACACATGTAAACAAAGAAAGACTATTAAACAAACTGACTGTGCAATACAGAGAGGAAAAAAATCAATAAAGTGCAAAAGCAAGAGTCCTTAAATGAATCCCTGATTGAGTTTGTCGTTGAGGAGTCCTAAGGTGGGAGGGGTAACATCTGATTCTGAAGCTGATGGTGTGAGTCTTGTGGCACCTATACATCTTTCCTGATGACAGCAGTGAGAACAGAGCATGTGCTGGGTAGTGTGGATCCTTGATTATTGCTGCTGCTCTCCAATGGTAGCGTTCCCTGTAGATGTTTGCAATGGTGGGGAAGGTGATGTTCTGGCCTGTGGCAGGGCTTTTTGCTCCGGGGTATGCCAGTTCATGATGCAGCCAGTCAGCTCATTTTCCACCACACATCTATAGAAATTTGCAAGGGTTTATGACGTCATACCAAACCATCGCATACTCCTGGGGAAGTAGAGGCCCTGATGTGCTTTCTTCACAATGCCATAGAAAGTGACTCCCAAGAATTTAAATGCGCTCACCCTCTCCACCTCTGAACCCCTGATGATCACTGAATTGTATACATCTGGGTTTCCCTTCCTGACGTCATTGCTGCAGCCACACAGGTATTCTCAATGTAATTTCAAATTTAAATTTAAAATAAATAAAAAAGAGATAATAAGTATAAAATGATAAATAATTACATATTCACATTTGCAGTTAGAGCAAAAGAAAAGAGCTGTATGAATGGTGTCGATGTCTTGGTTGTCGGCAGGGCCTGTTATTGCATTGTATCCCAACATTTTAAAAAAGGAATAGGTTTAAGATTCATGCAGAAGAGAATGATCCAAAGAGTGAAAGAGGATTGTCCACAGTAATTTTAACAAGTCATTTTGTTATTTGATTGGAGCCGCTAATATTTTCAACTCATTGGTCAAGAGTTAGACTAGTATAGGGAGGTTCGAGTCTGATAACTGTTGGAAAAAGACTACCTTTAAACCTAGATGTGTAGGACTCCATCCTCGCTAAGCTTCCCTTTGCCCTATGAGCCAAATGAGAATTGATCTGTTCAGGTGGATATCGTTGTGCAGGTCATAGGATTGTGCTTGGCCATTGCCCTTTGAACTTTTGGGCAGGTTCTGCAGAAGTTTTCAGATGGTTTAATTTGTTTCTATTTTATTTACATTTGTACCAAGTAACTAACTAACTAAGTCCTCAAAACCAGCTGCCAAATATGAAGCTGAATTTCAAAATCACAATTTAGCATTAAAATCACAAACAATTAAATATTGTTTTCTGTGTTTGCATTCTTTCTACAATTTTTACCTTTTCGATTTTTCTGCTTCCAGAATGACCCTTTTCTTTCTATTTTTAAAAGCTTTTCCATGTCTTTATTCTTTTGCCTCAGGCACAGAACTGGTGTGGGAAAGGGACCTGTCACTGATGCAGTAGGGGGTTCCTTCTCTAGGTGGGATTAAGGCGCTTGGGGTACAAATTCCTCCGGTTGCTATGTGTAACAACATTGTCTATTCTTTCAGAGAGATTACGTCTGCTACTTTTGGCAAAATTGTCAACTTGGTTTTTTGAAAGAATGTGAGTATGGTTTTGCTGCAAATGCTCCAACAAAAGAGTTTTTTTTTGCACATTCACAATGTTGCTGCACAGGGGAATCCTTGCACAGTGTGAAGAGAACCTTATTCTCCATCGAACCACATTTAGCCTTGGATTGCTTGATGGGATGGAATAGACAAGCTTTAGTCTGCGTCAAATGAACATTTTACTCGAGCTGCTTTAATGGTACAGTGGTAGAGTTTTATTTTGTCATGAACGATTATGTTGTCTCACCAGGAAGTTGATGCTAGGGTAATGCAGAAGGCAGTTTGTTGAGACTCTAGTCTGTTATATTGTATTCCATGCCTACCTAGGGTACAAACGCACATTTACTGCAGGACTGTTTTATCTTTTCAATATTTTTATTAACATTGAAATTTCACACCAAAAGTACAGAGAACATACATCCATATGTTAAAAGTCAAAAAGATACATTACCACTTAAATCATATCATTTCATCCAAGGTTTTAATCAAACAGATAATATAACATTGATTTTTGTTTTATTAACAAAAAAAGAACATCTAGACTCACTACCAAGAAAGAAGCTTTTTGGTCATCAGGTCACTTGTCTGAGTGCTACTGGTACCACGTAACCCAGTACTACCTGTCTCATGGTCGGGTGTTCGGCGACTAAACTAGCTCCCCCACACAGCTGGCCTGGGTGAGGAGGGTGGCTAGACACCCTGCAGGATGAAAACAGGACCTGTCAAAGGGCAGACGAACCCTCTTGTAGGGACAACGGCCATCTAGCATAAACATGCCATGAAGCGCGGAAAGGGTATTCCCTCGCATCGAAGCGTGGTCTGGCCATTCACTGCAACAGAACTTCTCCCAGCCGACTTGGACCTCACCATGCCGCTAGATCTGGGAGGGAACGTTGAGAGGGTGGGTCTGGACCTGTGGAACCCCTACTCACTTAAATCCATTCATGCACACACTGCTCCTTTCTGAGGAGTGGGGTACCCTCATACCAAGCCCCACAAACTGAATGAATGGAATGAAGAGCTGGAAGAAGACAGCCAAATAAAAAGGAAGGCAGAATTCTTATCAGATTGATAAATTAGCTCATTTGTTATCAGTTCTACCATCATAAAAAATCAAACAATATGAAATTAATTCAAAATGAGTCCCCACAGTGTTTGAAAATTTGAATTCAAACGGGAAATGGAGCATCTAATTGAGGACTATTTTTAAAGCTGGAAGTTGTTATTGGTAGATTTTCCACAGTGAATCACATAGATTTATTTGGGCATTGCGGGCTAATGTGTCGGCAGGGCCTGTTATTGCATTGTATCCCAACATTTTAAAAAAGGAATAGGTTCAAGATTCATGCAGAAGAGAATGATCCAAAGAGTGAAAGAGGATTGTCCACAGTAATTTTAACAAGTCATTTTGTTATTTGATTGGAGCTGCTAATATTTTCAACTCATTGCAGTAGAGTAAGTAATGAGTGATTTCAACACCCCCCCACCCACCCCCCACAAAGCTCCCACAAGCACCAGGGCACATACGGAGAGACAAACTCCCACAAATGAAACCACTGGCAGACACACAGAATGACAAAACCCTAACCCAAAAAAAAACATAAATCCAGACACTCAAACACAACAGAGAGAGGATCAATGGAGTCTCCCACCCCCCTACTACCGGAATTGTTGTCTGAAGAGGGCGCACAAAATCATTGAGGACCTTTCCACCCCGTACACAGCATCTTTCAGTTGCTCCCGTCAGGAAAGAGATTCAGGAGTAAACAAACACCATGAGAACGCTGAATGACCAAAGGAACTGCTCACACGAACCATCCGAAACTCTCCTATTCGTGAAGCAATATTTATTTATTTATTTCTATATATGAATACTTGTCCTGCATGTGTATAGTTTGTCTGTATGTGTGGAATGTCTGGTTGTGTGTCTGTGTGTTTCGCACCGAGGACCTGCTGTTTCTTCAGGTTGTACTTGTACAATCAGATTGACAATAAACTTGACTTGACAATAATGCTTGTGAATCCGGTCATGCCAACATAGAAAGATGTGCAGATCAAAGACACAAACGCAGAAAAAAAAACATTTAAATCCAGGCACACAACACAGAAAGATGCAGATGTCGATAAACAAAAAGAGACACAAGATCACAGGAAATTTGCAAACACTGAAGAGACACAGGACATTTCAGATGCTGAAATCTGGAGCAAAAAACAAACTGTTGGAGAAACACTCAGCTGGTCAAGCAACATCTCCAGAGGCAGAAGGACAGTCAACATTTCAGGTCAAGCCCCCTACAACAAGCAAACACAGACAGGTTATATAAACATGGAAATACTTTGAAATATCTCCTGCTTTACAACAAAAACACTATCTGTGATAAATGTACTTCCCAACCCACCCCCCTCCCCACATGCATTATGTCCCAGTGATCTGAGGCAGACATGAGGAGTTACTCTAGCTCAGTGGTTTTCAAACTTTTTATTTCCACCCACATATCACCTTAAGTAATCCCTATGTCATCGGTTCTTTGTGATTAGTAAGGGATTGCTTAAGGTGGGAAATGAGTGGGAAGGGAAGGTCTAGAACCACTGCTCTAGACCCAATTGTTACTAAAATATTTTGCTTGAGAAAAATTGTCATTGGTCCATTTCCTTTGGAGTTATGAAACTGTGCACATAACGAGTCAATTAGGTACGATTAAAACAATTTAAACTTTTTCTTCACACCCTCATACCACCTGAAGCAATCCCTTACTAATCACAGAGCACTGATGGAATAGGGAATACTTAAGATTCTAATTCATTGCAGCCTCTCTCTTTAAATGCCAGATTCTAATTCACTCCACCCTCTCTCTTTAAACGCCAGATTCTAATTCACTCCACCCTCTCTCTTTAAACACCAGATTCTAATTCACTCCACCCTCTCTCTTTAAACGTCAGATTCTAATTCACTCCACCCTCTCTCTTTAAACGTCAGATTCTAATTCACTCCACCCTCTCTCTTTAAACGCCAGATTCTAATTCACTCCACCCTCTCTCTTTAAACGCCAGATTCTAATTCACTCCACCCTCTCTCTTTAAACGCCAGATTCTAATTCACTCCACCCTCTCTCTTTAAACGTCAGATTCTAATTCACTCCACCCTCTCTCTTTAAATGACAGATTCTAATTCACTCCACCCTCTCTTTTTAAACGTCAGATTCTAATTCACTCCACCCTCTCTCTTTAAACGTCAGATTCTAATTCACTTCACCCTCTCTCTTTAAACGCCAGATTCTAATTCACTCCACCCTCTCTCTTTAAACATCAGATTCTAATTCACTCCACCCTCTCTCTTTAAACGCCAGATTCTAATTCACTCCACCCTCTCTCTTTAAGTCAGGTTCTAATTCACTCCACCCCCTCTCTTTAAACGCCAGATTCTAATTCACTCCACCCTTTCTCTTTAAACGCCAGATTCTAATTCACTCCACCCTCTCTCTTTAAACGCCAGATTCTAATTCACTCCACCCTCTCTCTTTAAACGTCAGATTCTAATTCACTCCACCCTCTCTCTTTAAATGACAGATTCTAATTCACTCCACCCTCTCTCTTTAAACGCCAGATTCTAATTCACTCCACCCTTTCTCTTTAAACGCCAGATTCTAATTCACTCCAGCCTCTCTCTTTAAACACCAGATTACTTTCTCCATAATTGTGAGTGTCATTGATAGGTTCAGAGAGGATCCTGAAAGAGCGGCTTTTCATTGGAGAGCAACAAATAATGTTGAGAGGCTATGGTCTGATTATTGAAGAATAAGGTGGAAGGTATACAGATTACATCACATGAAGTGGGAAGAGAGAAACTCAAGTGGTGTAAATGAACAATTGAACTCAATAATCTTCATATGTTTGTTACTCCACGTAATTCTGTGCAAGGACTGACTAATCTCCACTGGCCATTTTGAACAATATGGAGCTGTAACTGCAGCAGATTTTGTACTCCCATGCATGGAGATCTGGGGAAATGCCTGCAATTTGTCCAGTGTCAGTTGTAGTGGACAAGACAGACAGCCCATTTACATCTCTTCAGTGTTTAATGGATTTATCTTGGCAAGGAGTTGGCCAACGTAAGAACAGAAGAAATAGGAGCAGGGGTAAGCCATCTGCCCTGTCAAGCCATGGTTGGCGTGGCTGTTACAGCGACAGCAATCGGGACCGGGGTTCAAATCACACGCTGTCTGTAAGGAGTTCTCCCTGTGTCTGAGTGGGTTTTCTCCGGGGGCTCCAGGTTTCTCCCACCCTTCAAAAATAAACGTACTGGGGGTGTAGGTCAATCTGGTGTAATTGGTCGGCACAAGCTCCTGTCTAAATTTAAATTTTAAAAAAGCCTTCTCTCCCATAAGATCATGGTTGATCTGGCCATGGGCTCAGTTCCACCTACCTGCCTTTTCTCCATAACCCTTAATCCCTCCACGATGCAAAAATCGATATAACTCTGTCTTAAATATATTTACGAGGCAGCCTTCTTTAGGCAGAGAATTCTGCAGATTAATTTCTCTCTAGGAATAGCAGCTCTGTCCTAAATCAGATCTCATCTCACCTACCAGTGAAAGCAACGTTCCTGCCTCTATTCCCTTGATCTGTGCATTCATAGTGGCTCCACTGTCTCCTTTCACATCAGATTTCAGATTTTCAGATTTCAGATTTATTGTCAGAGTACATACATAACATTACATACAATCTGGAGATTCTTTTTTCTGCGGACGAGGCAGAATTACCACTTAGTGGTAGAGCAATAAACATCTGTACACAATGCACACAAATAAAGAAATGTGAATTAACTGACAATACAGTAGGGTAAAAAACGAATAAAGTGGGGAAGTCCTGAAATGAGTCCCCGATTGAGTCTGTTGTTGAGGAGTCTGATGGTGGAGGGGGAGCAGCTGTTCCTGAACCTGATTCTGTGAGGCACCCATACCTCTTTCCTGATGGTAGCAGCGAGAACAGAGTGTGTGCTGGGTGGGGTGGATCCTTGATGATTGTTGCTGCTCTCCGACGCCAGCGTCCCCCGTAGATGTTCTCGGTAGGGAGGGTTTTGCCCTCCTCACCATTGAATGCTGTAGGTCTTCACCAAAAGCTGGCCACAGGCATAAAATTCCCGTTGTAGGGGAAAATGGGGCAACCTGGCAAGCAGTGGCTCCAGTCACCTGGTTTAGAGGCTTGGTGGGACAATGACTGACAGTGATGTTCGGAGGTACCCATCCTACTGAAAAGAGCAAAGGGTAATATCAATAAGAAGCGCAAGATAACTGAACACGTAAAACTAATTTATTTGGCAAAAAAAAGCATCTTTGGGATTGAAAGGAGCATTTGATGTAGAATCACTAAATTGAACACTTTACAATGGACAAATGGCTACTCTAAATATTTGGCTCCAATACTAGGTATAAGTTAAAGCTATTAATTGGGTTAAGCCAGGGTCAATAATAATTAGGTGCTTTTCAGATTCTCCCATTTTACAGAGTTCACATCGCCTTCAGAGCTGAATGCGCTGTTATTACCTACTCCCATCTCATCATGACTGCCTGTCAGGTCACCCGCAGACCCCGAACCCTGTCTGATAGTCTGATAGATCAAAGAGTCGGAGAGTGGAGAATAATTTAGACAGCTATTCAGTCCGATTGGTTTAAAGAAGCACTCGACGGAGGCAAGGGCTGTTATAAAACCATCAGTGTTTGCCCCAGTGTCTGTGGATAGAACACAAAGTCACAGACAATGACCAGGAAACAGAGTGTCATTCAAGCTAGCAAGCCAGATCGAATCGGATTCATCGTCCTCAAGCTGCTTTCTTATACTAAAATGGACCCTGACAACAGGATATCTGTAATCAAACTAGATTCTCATCCCACTTTTATTTTCTGTCTAACATCCCTCAACAGTCACGGAGGATTGAAGCTCTGACCCTTCTGTCAGTAGCTGTCAGTCTATTCCATTCCCCTTTTCATGGCCAGAATAAATGATATCTGCCCAGCAGTTTGACGTGAATAGTCCCAGACATGCAATCTGCTGGGATTAGTCTCCTGAAGACCCATTTTACCCATTAATCTTGCTTTTATGAAGATCTTGCCAATACCAGATCCAGTGTGAGGAACACTGAGGGTGGCACATCCGTCAGTGTCATTAGGAGAAAAGGAGAGGTTTATTGGAATCCAGCTGAGCTCCTACCCCCTGCCTGCTCCCCTCATCCCCGTGTCTGAGCAAGTCAGAACTAATCACCAGGCACAAGAACACGAGTGACATTTAACCCTTTCAATAGCAGAACCCAGCCACTGTGCAGTGATATAGAAAAGGAGTAATAAAAATATGAATTCTTAAATAAAAGCAGAAAATATTGGAACTTGATAAAGATCAACTAGAATCCATGATGGGACATTATCCAAACTATTCATAAGTACTGTGTGGTGAACAATCTTACTTGGGCTTAGTCAGTGTCTGTTTTTGAGCTTTTATCTTACACCAAACCAAACCGTTATGAAAATATTTATAAATAAATCACATTTTATTTTAATATGTCAACATTATTTTGAAGTTGCCTTTAAAAGCACCATTCCATTCTCGTTCAATATATTTTAACATTTGATCTTCTTGACTTGGATAAAGTTACTGAAGGAATGTATGGTGGCTAAATTTGTTATGGCCACAAAATAGGTAAGAAAATATATTATAAAGAAGGCACAAAGGGATTTGAACAGGTTTAGTAAGTGAGCAAAGATTCTGCAAATGATGTTTGATATAAAATGCAAAATCTATCAGTATGGCAGTGAAAAGAAAACAGAAACACCTTCTCTAAAGGGAGAGAGATTGTGGAACTCCGGGATGCATTGGAATCTGAGTGCCACAGCAAATAATTTGGAAAACTAAAAAAAAAATTATCGTTCCTTGTCAGATGAATTGAATGCAAATGTAGAGAAGTTTTGCCTCCGTGTTTAGGACCACGTCTGAAGGGCTGTGCACTGCCTTTGTTATGTTATTGAAGAAAGGACATTAAAGCATGAGCAGCAGGTTCAGAGAAGGTTAACGAGGCTAAATCTACTGGAATAGGTTGGCCAGGCTCGGCTTGTAACTGGTTCTAAAGAAGGTGCTTCAGCCTGAAATGCCAGCAGTGTTTCTTATTCAACAGATACTGACTGACCTACTAAGTGTTTCCAGCATTACCTTTTTTTGTTTTGGATAGTGCCACACCTTTACAGCGCCAACGATTGGGATCGGACTGGGGTTCGAATCTCGCGCTGTCTGTACGGAGGTTGTGCATTCTCCTCGTGTCTTCATGGGTTTTCTCTGAGGGCTTCGTTTTCCACCCACCATTCAAAATGTACTAGGGGTGTAAATTGGTTGGCACTGATTCGTGGGCCGAAATGGCCTGCTACCGTGCTGTATGTCTAAACTAAATTAAAAGCTTCCAACATCTGCAGATTTTTATTTATTTATTTTCAGACTAGTATCTGCTGCAGTTCAGAAGATTAAGAAGGGAAATGATTGAAGCATCTGAAATCTTGAGGGATTGACAGGCTGGTCGTGGATGAGGGTGCTTCCTCTCATGTGAGCTACCAGTAAACAGTTTTCAAAATAAAGGATCGCCCGTTTAACAAACATGAAGCAAAATCTTTTATCTCAGAGGACTACATCTTTTCAACACCTCTCTTCAAAGAATGGTAAAAGCATCATCTTTCAATATTTTTAAGACAGATAAACAAAAAGGTGAAACGTAACTATAAAGAAGATCAGGCATTTGTACATTGTTTTGATCTACATGGCAACAGACTTTCATCGAAGGTAAAAAGGAATTTGGGTAAAAATCACTTTGGCCATGATCATATTGGCGGAGCAGATTCGAGCTGCCTATGACCACTCCATATTACAGTATTGTGTTTTCTTCATCCTGTCCTCGATTGTCCTCACAATCAACCCTTTTTCAAAGCTTCTCTATCTTATTCTCCATCTAATAACACAATTTCTTTCAATCTTCTAAGGAATGGGATCTTTGGCTTCAAGGCTAGCTTTTATGACCCTTCTGTACTCCCTCCAAGGAGCTGGGTGAGGGTGTAGAGTCAGTAGGCTCTTTTAAACTGCAGCACCTGGGAAGCCCTCCTGGGATTGCTGGAAGCACCTTTCAAATTCCAGGGGATCTACTCATTAAATCTCCAACCTGGCAATTTAAGGGAGATCCCACCCCCGCCATGATGCATCACATACTCACCGGATGTACTGCCGGATGTTTGGATGCTGGCTGCCCGGTGATGCACGCACGCAAGAGCTGACGTCACTGGAATAAGTGGGTCGGCCATTTTCATTTTGAAATCGTCTGTGGACACGACCTAGATAGATAAGTTGAACTGGGTTCCCTGACTACCTCTGAGGTAGATCAGGGACCCCGTTGGATTCCGACGGGATTGACCTGGTCAGACCCTTTCTAACTGCTGCGTAACTGGGGTGCTAACCAAGCAACTTGCCCGGTTAACCCCATTTTACACAGCAGTTTGAAAAGGCCTAGTGACAGACAATGTATTTCCAGGACAGGACAATGTTCATCTTAGAAAGAAACATGGGCAGCAGATTAACAAGTGCCATCTCTAAATGGTAGAGGTCAGGACTCTTGGGAAGTGTTGTCAGAGAAGCAAGCCTTGGTGAATGTCTGTAGTGCATTTTGTCATTGTAAGTGTCCTGAAGAAATGTCAATGCAATCACAAAGAAGGCTTTGCCAGTGGCTGTACTTGGTGAAGAGTTTGAGGAGATTTGTTATGACAGCAAAGGCTCTTGCAAATTTCTACGGGGGTACCGCGAAGAGGATTCTGACTGGTTGTGTCACTGGTCTGGAGGTGCCAATGTACAGGAGAGGAAAAGGCTCTAGAAGGTTGCAAACCTGGCCCAGAACCATCATGGACACCAACCTTGACTCCATTGAGGATGTCTGCAAGGGGTGGTGTCTTCAGAAAGTAGCCTCTATCCTCAAGGGCCCCCACCAGCCAGGCCATGCCCTCTTCACTCTGCTACCATCAGGGAAAAGTTACAGGGATCTGAAGACTAGCACTCAGCTTCTTCCCTGCTGCCATCAGATTCCTGAATGGAAACACTACCTCACATTCTCCTATTTTTCATTATTTTGAAATGTTACTTATAGAAAGGTTTGGACTGCAATCCTGCTGCAAAACAACAAAATTTGTGACATGCTCGTTACAAATTTCTGCTTCTGACCATGATTCTTTAATGTTATGAATTAAGTGATTTGCTTTGTACAGGATAGCGACGTGTTTCCTGAAGGTTGTTGGAGTTGCATCTATCCAGGTAAGCAGACAGATTCCATCATAATGCAATATTTTAGTGCCCTGTGGATATTGAAAAGGCAGCAAAGTATCAAGAGCCAAATCACTCACCACAAGATACTCACTCTCTGCCCCATGAGGCTTTTGGCTGAATTAGGTGCCATTGACCAGTGGTAAACTTTGGCATTTTGGTAGGAATATTATTGAATATGAAGTGTGATGGTAGTTAAATTGTCTTCCTCCACAGTCGTAATCTTTCTTCTTATGGACCTTCTTCACGTACGAGCCTGGATGTTAATGATCAAGAGATTTTTAACAGTGAGTAATCCCACGGCTGAACCTGATCTGACCCTGATCACGAGCATGAACATCCAAGTGCTCCAGTCATTTGATGGAGGAAAATATAACCTCGACGGCTATTAAGAATGATTTATGGATCGTGCCCAGAGAGATGGGGCTCTTCATTTTAATCACACTATAATTAGGAGTATCATTTGAACTTCACTTTACCTGGCCAAGTGCTCCAGGGCTCAGGAAGTTCATGAAAGGAGTATTTACGAAAACTTTGATTCTCCCCTTTGCTTGATTATTTTCCCCACCAGTGATTTTTGACAACCAGCTCTGACACCCCAATTACTCCTCCAATACAAATTTCTGACCACCTCCCCCTTTCTTGACCTCTCAATTGCCCTCTCTTACTGCAGACCCAGGCCTTTAGTGTTCCTTCCTGACATCTGACAGCATGGGTCCCAGAGGGGAAGTGGGAGAACATACATTTGCTGTTAGATTCAGGCTGATATCCATGTTCTGATCATATCTGATTCCCATGGTACTGCTGTGGTTTCTGAATGTTCCCAACCCCTAGAAAATATTGGGCCATTTTTTTGGTTCTCTATACCTTTAAAAACTGGGCTCTAACTTGCTTACACTGTTCTACCAGACATTGTAGTTGGTAATTGATTCCTACAATGAAGGGTGTTGTAGTTCTGCCCCATTGCGTACGTTAGCTCGCAGCAAAGCCAATGAGCAGTTGGGCACCCACACTGGTGGCAACTTTAGGGTGTTGCTGGATGATGAAATGGCAAATCAGTGATCAAATGAACAACGTGCAATCATCTACCAAACACTCCCATTGTGAACTCGTGATAGAAGGAAGCTCATTGATGAAGAAACGAAAGATGGTTTCGGGCATTGTGCTGAGAATCTCTTGCAGTGATGTCCTGGGTCGAAAATTGATCTCTGACAGTCATTACCATCTTCTTCCAGATAAGGTGTAACCACTTACGCATTGACATCAATTTTATTAGGGTGCCCTGATGCTCAAATGTTGCCATGATGTCAACAGCAGACATTTTCACCTCACTGATGAAATTCTGTTCTTTGGAACACAGCTGACATAATGTCCTGAAGCTGTTCCTGGCGAAAACCAAGCTGAGCATTACAAAGCTGGTTGTTCATGAGTAATTGACACTTGATAGCAATGATTCGAAGTAAATGGATTAGCCAGCTTGGTTTTGTCCTGCTTCTGGGAACAGATCTCCTGACTGCAAGAGGAATGGATGGGGCTCAAGTTGTGACGTGTGTTCAAGAAGGATTCCTGACACAGTATGTGAACTGGCCAATGAGAGGAGAAGCCCAACTGGATCTATTCTGGGTAATGAACCTGGTCAGCTGGCGGACCTCTTGGTTGGGGGAGCATTTTGATGAGAATGATCCTATCTCCCTTAGCTTCAGCATAGCTATGGAAAAGGATAAAAACAGTGGGGAAGCGCTTAATTGGGGAAGGACTAATTACGAAGGGGTGAGGCAGGAACTAGCGAGAATAAATTGGAAACAGAAGCAACGTGGAAGAAGTTGAGGGATCACTTCATAGATAGGATGGACGGCCAACACTCGTTTCCCAGGGCAGGAATAGCAAACACCAGAGGACATATGTACAAAGTGAAGGGAGGGAAGTTTAAAGGAGACTTCAGGGGTAAGTTTTATTTATGGAGAGAGTTGTAGGGTGCCTAGATGGTGCCTTGCCAGGGATGGTGGTTGATGTTGAAACATTCGGGGCATTTAAGAGACTCTTGCACAGGAACATGGATGGAGGAAACGTAGGGTAGGGAGGGTTTAGTACTTTTTTAAAGGAATATATGGGTCAGCCAAACATCGAGGGCCGAAGGGCCTGTACTGTGCTGTCATGTTCAATGTTCTAGATCATACCTGGGCAATCTTCTGCTTTGTTAGCTAGTGTCCAGTGTTGTAACAGTACTGAAATAGCTCAGAAAGTCTGATTACTGACACAGAATGATTATTGGTGAAAATGGACAGGAAATAAGTGTTGAAATAATTAGGTGCGATTGATTTATCTAAAATAGCCAGTTTTATAACATGTCAGATGAGGCATTTTTCTAATCAACCTTAATTGCACCACCTTAATTTGTTCATTACTTATGGTTGACAAAAATCAGTCTAGGTTGTGTATCTGATGGAGACAATAATCCATGGAGTAGATGGATTCAGAGATTAAAGGATCCTGTCTGACTGATCACCCCCTCCTTTAAAGGATGCTAATTAGATGATAGTTCCCTAATATTGTGATGTACATTTTGAAGGGTGGGAGAAAACCAGAGCATTCCAGAGGAAATCCACGCAAACGCGGGGAGAAGGAACAAACTCCTTATAGACAGCGCGGGATTTTAACCTCCGTTGCTGGCCCTGCAACAGTGTTCAGTGTGAAAAAAAATGTCAGATAAGAATATACGTAAACAAGGGAACTCTTTGGACTGGGAAAAGAAATTCACATATTCATGGAAAATACCCTGCTGGGTGAGAGGAAGTGCGGAGTTCTGTATGCTGACTGTCAGCATGCAATCATAACTGTTTATAATTTAATTCATTGAGTTGGACCCAGAAGTCCAATGGCAGTCTATCAAATGTGCTTATATTGGCAATCAAAGACAATTAGAACGAGAGGAGATAGATGAGAAATTACAACTTGATTGGGAGAAACTAATGAAAGTGAACCTGCTGACCCTATTACCTCTATCGGGTGTCAACTGCTGCGCGGAACTAAATACTTTAAACCAAGGTTTGATGCAACTTGATTTTTATCAGCACTCAGATTACTTAAGCCTGCAGGCTACAACTGATTTACAATAACTTCATTTTGATTTACTGTTCTAGCTGATCACTTCTTACAGAATTACAGCTTGAGCGTAGGAATACTTCCCATGTGAGATGAATTGATCAGGATCCAACAGAGGTTGTAGTCTCCTAGCTTTTACACAGGGCGCCTTTCCATTGGATATATCTGTATGAAGGATGGTACACACTTAACATAGCGGTTCGCGCAACGCTGCTATAGCACCAGCAGCTGGGGCTTGAATCCCATGCTGTCTGTAAGGAGTATGTACGTTCTCCCCATGTCTGTGTGGGTTTCCTCCAGGCGCTCCAGTTTCCTTCCACCTTTCAAAACGTACTGGGATTATAGGTCAATTGGGTGGTATTGGTAGCATGGGCTTGTGGGCCGAATGGACCTGTTACCGTGCTGTATATCTACATTTAAAATTTAAATTAAACACCTGTCCCTCTCTAGTCACAGTTTGCTGACCTGACCAGGATCCATATATTTTGTTTAACCAGCTTTCCATCCCATGTCTTTGAAAATTGTTTAAAAATCTTCCTCATCCAACCTTATGGAAAGCTTTCCCAAAATCCAAATGCATCACATCCTTTGGTTCCCTATCTTCGACTGTACTGCTTATATATCTTCAAAGAAGATATTTCCCTTTTATAAATCCACGTTAACACTGCTCAAACCAGTTATTATTTTATTATTATCCTTCAGAGTTAGATGTCAGTAGTTTTCTGTTGTCTCCTCTTTCTCGGGGAAGTTATCAACCGGAACAAAGCCCTAGCTCTTTGATTCAAATCAGGAAGGAGTAACCAACTCAGGAGAGATGAGTGCAGTTGCACATTCATATCCATTCTCTTTGTAATTTGACAACATCCTCTGTCATTTAAAACCTCCTCCATTATATCACTCCTCATACTGTTTAAACTTTGCAAAAAAATTCCACTTGCCTTTTGATACATATTCTTCCCTTGTTTCCTTCTCTAATATCCAAATGCAAGTCTCTGAACAGTAAAATGCTCCGAATAGTGACGTTCATTATAGATCAGAGGTCAGATGGAATACCAACTGTGATGGTTCAGCCAGTGGTGTCACTAGGGTTGGTGTCACCTAGAGCAGTAACCCATGGTGTCACACCCCACCCCCCATCCCATCATGGACCTCCTTCTGTACTAGACATGATCATACAGAATCCTTAATGATTTTTTTGTACAAATGTCACTTGTAAATCAAAATTTATTTTATTTTTCTCCTTCTTCTTTAATTACTACTTCATTCTCAAAAATGTTATTGATATAGATTCACAAAGACTAATTATCACAATATTGTAGCTGAAACACCAGAAAAATTAACGAAACCAGTAACTATAAGAACATTAGCAGCATTGAAAACAAAAGCGCATGCTTATAGCGCGTGTAGATGAAACCACATGATTCGAAGCGCCGTTGTAATTGGGTAATAATGACAGCTCTGACCGGAGCGCATTAGAAGGCTCAAAAAGTAAATTAGCCTCGAGTTTTAGCCTTGTAGGTATATTGATACATGTAAACTGGGCTTACAAAAATGTTTTTGTTGCTATAACTAAGTACAGGGATATTTTTATAAAGAATAATAAATTTCTGCTGAAACACTGCACAAGAATGTTATAGTCAGTCATTTTGTTGTCACCCCCCTATGATGGTGTCACCTGGTGCAGTCCGTTCCCCCCAGTGATGCCCAGTGAGTTCAGCAGGGATTGTGACTTAGATGGTGCTGGCCTTGTAGATTTTCTGGATTTTTGGATGTTATGTCTATTGATACCTAAACACTGTTTTAATTCTTCCTTTAAATGTTACAGAGTGTGAAAATAAATTTTCCAGTGAATCTGCTGAGTTGAAAGTGCAGGTGGAAATCAGTGCCCCATAGCGTTAGACTAAGTGCAGACACTGGGGCTCCACTGGGAGAAGTGGAGCACAGGAGAGAAGTGCATTAGAGGAGAATGTGGGATCTAGGACTCTGGTGAAAGTGAACAGGGCGAACATTACCCTGTAAGCTAAATGCGAAATGGTCAGGATTTTTGAACAGACAGAGAGCACATTTTAGTTTGTTTGGAATTAAATGTAGCAGATACGTATTAATTTTCATCTGAATCTGAGGACGTATCTAATGAGATTGACAGAACTGCTTCTTTGCAGGGTACATGAACTTGTATCACACCCACCTAGACTTCCTCAAAATAGCAAACGAGCTTATTGCAGGATTATTTCTTTCAGTCTTGAGAGCTCTGTGTGTCCTTTATTGATGAAAACGCATTTTAAATCTTACAATAGATAATTTGCTTGTTGTAACTAAATGAATTGAAATTCATTGTTGCTATAATAAAAATGCAGCGCATGCAGCAAGGACTCACCAAAAAAGCAAATGAATGAATGACAAAATAATTGTTTATGGTTCTGTCTGGTGAGGAAGGTATCGTGGTGTCTTTTACAACCAAATGAATAGACAGATAGTTCTTTAGCCTCGTATCTCAATTAAAATACAGCTCTCCTAGAATGTAGCACTGGCTAATTTCAGTGTTGCATGTCAGCCCAGTAGGACACTGAACTCCCAGGAGTTGAGGCTATAACCCACATTCCTTCAAATTAAATGAGAGGGACTTGGCATTGTAGGTAAGTACACGTTCAATGAAATTAATACAGCGATGGGCTACACTCCAATCATTCTTATGTGTAACAACTGAATGAATTGAAACTACATTACAATTAACAAATCAACTACTATCCTCATTTCAAATCCATCTGTCCCTTCAACAATGTCCAACTTTTGGCAATTAAGCTTGGAACTAAGATTTATGAGCTCTGGTAATTCATGGCAACATCATAACTTCTTTCCTCCCTCGCTGGCCTTTGCTGGGCTCCTTCATTTTCATTACTAACATTTCTAAAAGTAAATCACAAAACCGTGGGTAAAGTAAAAACTGGAAAAACTCCGCAGGTCATACCTTGATGAAGGTCTAAAGCTCGAAACACTGGGTATATATCTTTATCTTTGCTGAGTAAAGTACACTGTTTGACCTACTGAGTTCCTCCAGCATTATGGTTTCACCAGCACTTCTCCCTGGATTATAAAATTGGAAGTGGGACGCAACTATTGTGACTTGGAGGTGCAGTCACATGATGGTCCACTTCTTAAAATAACGGGAAGGTGAAACATTACTGTGACAACTTGTATTTAAATAATGCTTTTAATGTATTAAAAAAAAACTGTCCCGAAATACTTTCAAGGAGATTTATTTCAAGAGAAAGGAAATGGAGATGAAAAGTTACTGAGGAGTCCAGAACATTGTCTCAGCTAAATTCTGTTTGCTGTTGGCAAATGATGGAACGGATACACCAAATGGGAAAAAAAACATTGGGGATTTTGTGAAGTTCATGGGTAGGGAATGCGAGCCTGAAAAAGGTTACAAAAATATGGAGACTAAGAAATAAAAGATAATAATCTGTTATTAGAGCCTCTCAACACAGTATGTAGCAGAAAGAAGAGGTTTGGTGGCTTGATCAGATCTGCAGATTTTCTTGTTTAACTCTATAAGATTCAAGGTTTAGATGAGCTGAATATTGTGAGGTATTGTGCAAAGATGCAGAGCACTGAAGCAGTTAGTCAAAGACAATGAAGGGCATTTTAGTGATGTTTGAGTGTAAATCAATAAAGGTTAATAAGGTGGAAAAATGTCCAACCAAGTATAGACTACCTGCTATTTTTTAAAAATCCTTTCTATAACAGGGGGTGTAGGTTAATTTTGGTGTAAATAGTTGGCAAGGGTTTAAATGGCCAGAAACAGTATCTATTGTGGCGTAAATAAAATGTAAACATTTAGATTTAAAGAAATCGACCCTTGGTATTTTTCTTGTTAAATATAAATCAGTCGATCCTGATTAAAAGTGTAAAAGTCTCTCTGAATCGGAACCAGAATTTGTGGTCATGAACATGTCACAAAGTTTGTTGTTTTGCAGCAGAGCAAATATTGTTATAAAATTACATTTCAAAATAAATAAATTAGTGCAACGAAAAGAGAAAGTGAGGTCGTGACTGTGGTTCGTTGTCCACTCAGAAATCTGATGGCAGAGGGGAAGAAGCTGTCCTTGTACCGATGGGTGTTCGTCCTCAGGCTCCAGTTCCTCCTTCCTGATGTGAAGAGGGCACGGCCTGGGTAGCGAGGGTCCTTGAGGATAGAGACTGCTTTTTCAAGACATCACCTTTTGTAGATGTTCTTGATGGAGTGGAAACTGATGCCCATGATGGTGCTGGCCGAATTCACAACTCAATTTTTTTCTTGCCCCGTGCATTGGCACCCCCATACCAGATAGAGATGCAGCCAGTCAGAATGCTGTCCACAGTTCATCTGTAGAAATTTGCGAGAGTCTGGTGACATATCAAGTCTCTTTAAACTTCTCACAAAATATAGCTTCTGGCTAGCCTTCTTTGTGATTGAATTGACATGAAGGCCCTAGGACAGATCCTCAGAGATGTTAGCACGCAGGACCTTGAAGCTCTGAACCCTTTCATCTGCATGAGGACTGGTTCGTGATTTCCTGATTTCCCTTCCTGAATCAGCTCCTTGGGTTTGATAATGTTGAGTGCAAGATTGTTGTGGAGGCTCTAAAGGTTGTCATAGCCGAAGGGTGGTCGTGGGGATGAGTTTCCACTGCTACGCAAATGCTCTTCATGGTGTGCGACTCAAACAGCCCCTGACAACCAAGTCCAATTCCTGGCCTTCACGTGGGCTACAGTTCTTATGCGCAGTGGAGCTGTTCTCACTGACAGGAGAAGGGGCAAAGGTGGGGCCACTGGTGCCTTGAAACCACTTGCTCTGGGCAGGTTGGGCTCATTAACTACGGACGGTAATTCACCTAGGAGAGGGAAAACTCCAATTTCAAACCTCCGCTGCCTTGTGGGTATACCCACTTAGGGGAAAGGCTTTGGGAGTAAATCCTGACGGAAAATCCAGAGTCGGAGTCCTGAAGGTGGCTGACTGCTGTACCCAGCACCAGTTTGGCAAATCCTGCGATGCCGCTGGCACCAAACTGTATCGATTTTCGTCATTAGCATGGAGGGGGGGGGGGGCCCAGTTATTTGCAGAAACTGTAGCAGAGCTTGCCATTCTAGGATTGGCCACAGACGATGCTGCTAAACAAACCAGTGACAGCTAGAGGTGCAATACCCATGGCCAATCACGACCAACAAGAGCCAAGGGAAAGGAATGGATTGATTATAGCTGCTTCATCATGTTTTAATGTGCTCATCAGTAGAGGAAAAAAAATGTTGCCATCACGAGCAGAAATCCAACAGCAACTTTTGATGTATGCGGTGTCAGTGATCTGAAGGTGTGAGTATTGATGAGTAATACAGGATGGGACCACCAAGTCCAGGTTAACAGTGATGCAGGGCTGGCCTCATCTGACAGTCTGCTCACACTCAGTCCTCCTTCTCATATCTTCCTGCCCCCTTATCCCACAGGGCCCTCTTTTCTTGTCATCACTTCACTATGGCCAAACCTTAACCCTAACCCTAACCCCCCTTTCTTCCTTGCCCTTCTCTGCATACTTTCTAAGACGTAGATATTTCTTTTAAGATGGTGCCTGCTGCATTTCAATTGGTTAAATTGTGAAACTTGGGAAAATGATGCAATATATTGCATTCATGCTGATTTGCAAATCTTTAACTTACCCAATTATCCAGTTTTTGGTTGCAGACCCAAAAGGACATAAGTTATAGGAGCAGGAGTTGGTCATCCGGCCCGTAGAGCCTGCTCAGCTATTCAATGAAATCATGGCTGATCTGATGATGGGCTCATCTCCACCTACCTGCCTTTTCCTCATATCCCTAATTCCCCTGCTATGTAAAAATCTCTCCAACCTTGTCTTAAATATATTTACTGAGGTCATCTCCACTGCTTCAATAAGCATCAAAGTCCACAGATATACCACCCTCTGGGAAAAATAGGTCCTCCTCATCTCCGTCCTAAGTCTACTACCCTGAATCTTGAGGCTACATCCCTTGTTCTGGCCCCACCCACCAAGAGAAACAACTTACCTACCTCAATCTTATCTATGTCTTTCATAATTTGATACATTTCCAGAAGATTTTGTACTTTTAAATCCCAGCAAGCACAGCCCCAAATGACTCAATCTCTCCTCATCTGCTAATCCTCTCATCTCTGGAATCAACCTGGTGAGCCTCCTCTGGACTGCCTCCAAAGCCTTACTTCCTCAAGTAAGGAGACCAGAAATATATGCAGTTCTCCAGATGTGGCCTCACCAGGACCTTTCACAGTTGCAGCAGAACCTTCCTGCTCCTAAATTCAATCCCTCTCCAGAAGAGATAGATACTTGTAGTCACCATTTTGGAAAATGGCACCCTGGGAGTGAAAGGCAGTTTAGAAGTGAATCTACATATGAACTGATGGATTTTGGAATGACGAACTTGAAAGTGGAGTACATGGTTAATGGCAGTGTCAAAGAACTGAGAGGCCTTGGGGTCCAAATCTATAGATCTCTCAACTGGTTGATAGGGTAGTTAAGAAGGCTGGCCTTCATTAGTTGGGGGGAATGAGTTCAAAAGCCTTGAGGTAATGTTGCAGGTCTATAAAACTCTGGTTAGATCACACTTGGAATATTATGTTGAGTTCTGGTCACCTCATTACAGGAAGGATGTGGAATCTATGGAGAGGATGCAGAGGACATGTACCAAGATGCTGCTTGAATTGGAGATCATGTCTTATGAGGCAAGCTTAACAAAGCTTGGGTCTTTGGACCCAAGGAAGACAAGGTGAGACATAATAGAGGTCTATATGATTATGAGAGGCATAGATAGGGTGGACAGCCAGCACCTGTTTTCCAGGGTGACTGTAGCAAGTACCAGAGGACATCAGCAATAAGGTGAGGGAAGGAAAATTTAGGGGAGGCATCAAGGGTTTGTGTTTTTACACAGAGAGTAATGGGTTCTTGGAATGCATCGCCAGGAATGGTGGTGGAGGCTGGAACAAAAGGAACATTTAAAAGATACATAGATGCAAGTGAAGTAGAGGATGCGAGGTAGAGAAGGTTTGTTGAGTGGGTTTATATAGGTCAGCACAACATCATGGGCCGAAGGGTCTGTACTGGGGTGTAATGTTCCAAGTTCTCATTAGTCACTGGAAATGAGTGGGCTACAGTGGGCCAGCTTTTTTGTATGTCTGTGAATTTCTGCCAAAGTGGGCTCAGATGAAGATTCCCTTTGGCCAATCATCTGATGAATATACGAAAAGTGTGAAAAAAATGTCAAGGAGCTATCTTCTAATGTCTGGATCTGCCTGCTTTAAAGCAAGTACAGAAAATTCCTTTATAATCTTGATTCTTGCTTTTT
Source organism: Narcine bancroftii (assembly GCF_036971445.1). Classification (NCBI taxonomy): domain Eukaryota; kingdom Metazoa; phylum Chordata; class Chondrichthyes; order Torpediniformes; family Narcinidae; genus Narcine; species Narcine bancroftii. Next base: position 96,894,737 of record NC_091480.1, on the reverse strand, counting down.
AAATCCTGGCACCCTGTGGAAAAGTTTTGCAAGATTAGCAACTGAGCCCTTCACTGCAGAATATATAGCCTCTAAAGTGCTCTTAGTCACTGCCTTGGTAATTAAGTGCCTGTTCCAGGTCGGTTAATAGTCAATGGCTATCCCAGAACTGGGCAATGATAATGCCATTAATTTTCAGGGAGAAATTATTGGAATACTCTTGATCATCCTTTGGCATCTGCATGGTGCCAAAGTAGTTTATCATTCCCAAGTTCAAAATTTGTTAAGGATTGCTTTGGCTCTTTGAACTGAAATGGGGCTCCAAACAAAACTGCAGGAATGGCAAATTCAATAAAGCCTGAAAGGTTTATTATGTGTTTGCCTCTTGTTCTTCTTCTCCTCCTTCGCTTTTGTCTTCTGTCTCCAACTTCCACAGCAAATGGTTCCCCCTCATAACTCACAAATTGTGAGGGGATAAACAAATAGAGGAGCAGAGACTCAAGAAGTCATGCAGAGAAATGAAAAGTCAATATTTCAGGTTAGGACATTTTATAGAGTACTGTCTTTCTGGTTGTTTGTATCTCTAAATTGTGAAGCATTCAGGAAGATTCAAGGTTATAATAACAGAAACCAAGAAATTAGATCACAATGTGGAATGTTATTTAGCCTTAGAGATCTTGGTTGAGTCATAACTTTGATCATGCAATGTGATTGTGTGAGCAAATTTAAATTCTTAGAAGTCACTATCTCAGGGGATCTTTCCTGGTCATCACAGTACTGACATCTTGAAGAAAGCACATCTGCTTCCTCAGGGTTTTGTGGATTGCTGCTAAGCTTGGCAAATTTCTACAGATGTGTGGTGGATCACGGTCTGGTATGGGGACACCAATATCCCTGAGCATAAAGCCCTGCAAAAGGTAGTGGTCACAGCCCAGGGCATCACAGGTAAAACCATTCCCACCATCAAGAAGATCTACAGGGAATGCTGCCATCGGAGAGCAATCACCAAGGATCCACCCCACCCAGCACACACTCTGTTCTTGCTGCTACCATCAGGAAAGAGGTCTAGGTGCCACAAGACTCACATCACCAGGTTCAGAAAGAGATGCTACCCTTTCCACCATCAGACTCCTCAGCAATAAATCAATCAGGGTCTCATTACTTTTGCACTTTATTGATTTTTTTCCTCTCTGTCTTGCACAGTCAGTTTGTTTACATGTGTACGTTGTGTACCATATTTTTTGCACTACCAATAAGTGGTAATTCTGCCTTGCCCGCCGGATAAAGAATCTCAGGGTTGTAGGTGATGTTGCGTTTGTACTTTTGACAATAAATCTGAAATCTGATTGCATTGGCCTGCAATTGCCCCGCTGGGAGAGGTGTTTTGTCACGTGCCAATGACCGTTTCAGTCCACGACACGCAGCCTCACGTTCGACTCAACAGATATTGCACTTTGTTCGGAATATCTCTAAATCCCAAAGCTTTCAAAGCGAATTCAAAACTTCAGAAACGTTTTAATGGCCTTATAATTTCATAATGGTGTCGATCTGAGCTGCATCCAGAGATTCAAGTTCTCTTGTGGTTAATTGCAGGTCCCATGAACTGATATCTAAAAGAAAATATTTCATTTTTCTTTGGGGTCGACTACTTTCAAAGAGTTAAAATATCCTTATTCTAAAGTTAGACTTGATTCTTCATAATACAGGGAGGGTTAGTGTAACGTGGGAGATTTTTGTGCTGTCCAAAGATATGGAAATCAATGTGCACAATTAATGGGCTTTTTAATTGGGGGGATGAAAACTACATGTCCCACCATTCAATAGATCGAAGGTACGCATGCGTAGACTACGTCATCCCTCGCTCCGCCTGCTGCGCATCCAACCTTAATGCGAATGAGACCTGCCCATTCCAGTTGGTGATTGGACGCTCTCTTCGCATGACGTCACGCGCGGGAAGGGTGATTGGTCAGGTGGCTGCCATTCAGATGACGTTGCGCCGAGCCGGTTCGGTTGCACGGTGGATGGGAGGGAGCTGATGTGATTGTCGGTGAGGAAAAAAGATGGCGGCGGCGGCATTAGTGGAGTTCCAGCGCGCTCAGTCCTTAGTCAGCACCGACCGCAACGCGTCCATCGACATCCTGCACAGTATCGGTGAGTGAGAGCGGCCGGAGGGGCCGCCGCGGCGAGGGGGGGCCAGGGGAGGGGGGGGGGAGAAGAGAGAGGCCGGCCGGGAGGCGACGGGGCTGAGCGCTGCTGACTCACGGCGAGGGCGGGCTGGGCCTAGTCGGAGCGCGCCCACCCCCACCCCCCCCGGGCAGCCACGCGCCGGGTGTCCCCCCCCCCCCCCCAGCACCGGGCGGGCGGAGGGGGAGGGGGAGGGGGGGGGCACCGAGCTGGCCCACAACCCGGCCACACCAGCGGGAGCCCAGGAGTGGGAGCTGCAGGCGAATGAATGGGAAGTGGTAGGGGCTCGCAGCCCATCCTGTAGCGGTAACTTCATCCACCACAATGGGGGGGGGATAGGGGGTGGGGGGATGGAGAATGGGGGGGAGATGGGGAATAGTGGGATGGGGAATGGGGGGGTGGGGGAGATGGGGGGTGGGGGAGATGGGGGGTGGGGGGATGGGGGGTGGGGGGGAGATGGGGAATAGTGGGATGGGGAATGGGGGGGTGGGGGAGATGGGGGGTGGGGGGATGGGGGATGGAGAATGGGGGGGAGATGGGGAATAGTGGGGGGGATATGGGGAATAGTGGGGGGGATATGGGGAATAGTGGGGGGGATATGGGGAATAGTGGGGGGATATGGGGAATAGTGGGGGGATATGGGGAATAGTGGGGGGATATGGGGAATAGTGGGGGGATATGGGGAATAGTGGGGGGGATATGTGGAATAGTGGGATGGGGAATGGGGGGGTGGGGGGATGGGGAATAGTGGGGGGTGGGGAATAGGGGGTATGGGGAATGGGAGGGTGGGGGAGACGGGGAATAGTGGGATTGGGGAATGGGGGGTGGGGGAGATGGGTGGTGGGGGGATGGAGAATGGGGGGGATATGGGGAATAGTGGGGGGATATGGGGAATAGTGGGGGGGATATGGGGAATAGTGGGGGGATATGGGGAATAGTGGGGGGGATATGGAGAATAGTGGGGGGGATATGGGGAATAGTGGGGGGATATGGGGAATAGTGGGGGGATATGGGGAATAGTGGGGGGATATGGGGAATAGTGGGGGGATATGGGGAGTGAGGGGGGATATGGGGAGTGAGGGGGGATATGGGGAGTGAGGGGGGATATGGGGAGTGAGGGGGGATATGGGGAGTGAGGGGGGATATGGGGAGTGAGGGGGGATATGGGGAGTGAGGGGGGATATGGGGAGTGAGGGGGGATATGGGGAGTGAGGGGGGATATGGGGAGTGAGGGGGGATATGGGGAGTGAGGGGGGATATGGGGAGTGAGGGGGGATATGGGGAGTGAGGGGGGATATGGGGAGTGAGGGGGGATATGGGGAGTGAGGGGGGATATGGGGAGTGAGGGGGGATATGGGGAGTGAGGGGGGATATGGGGAGTGAGGGGGGATATGGGGAGTGAGGGGGGATATGGGGAGTGAGGGGGGATATGGGGAGTGAGGGGGGATATGGGGAGTGAGGGGGGATATGGGGAGTGAGGGGGGATATGGGGAGTGAGGGGGGATATGGGGAGTGAGGGGGGATGCCCCTGTAAAGAGAGCTAATGATCCAAACGACGATTAGAGACGAACAGAGTGATCACAGAGTGGAGGAGAACCTGGAGTGATGATCTACTGAGTGATAGTAGCGAAGGACGACCAGCTGTCAGTGGGATTAATTGGAGCATGGGGTGGGGAGGAGATGGTGGGTTCGGGGCAACTCGTCAACTTCTAGCAAGTACCCACACAATGTCGCCAGGCGAAAGGTACAGAAGCAGCGTCTCGGGCTTCAGCCCTTCCTCAAGGGGGTGGGCAAGATGCAGGCAGGCGGGCGCTACAGATCAAGGCAGCTGATTGTCTAAGTCCAACCTGGATGAAACGGCATCCTCTGGTCCTCGGCGCAAATGTGCGCACACAACCAGACCCGAACCTGCAGACCAACCCTCCCTCAACAGGACAGTACTTATCCATGCAATCAATAGTCTTTCGTGAAAATGACAGACTCAAATGGTGAGTTGTGAGTAGTCTTCCTACTATCAAGGCAATCTTCTGACTTGAAATAATTTTAGAACCTCTGATAATTATGTGATTTTTTTTTTAGTACATCCTTGAATTCTTCTCCCTCACCCGCAGGAAGAATGATTAAGTACCAAACACTTTTTTCTCCGACCAATCAGTATTAGGATAAATCAACTAGAACAAGTAAATATATGAAGGAGCAATTGTGTGTTGTCCATGTAAATGCAAAAGGTATCTTATCCAATCAGTACTTAATTTTTCTCATTAAACAGAAGTGCAATACCTTTTGGAGTGAAACCCTATAATGCAGAAGAGGGTCATTCTGCCAGGAGCACTTGAAAGAAAATGAAAGATGAACGATTTGAGCTTTGGTCCTTCATCAGAATATGTTTGTTGTGGACAGGTCTTTTTTTAAGGAAAAGATTAGAATAAAAACATAAATTTGATACAGATTGAATGAAACGTTATTTTTTTTAATGGATATTAGAATGGGCTTTAAAGTTTACAGATACGTTGGCTCAAACTGTCTTATGGCATGTAATGCAAGCTGTAATTGAGATGCAGTCTTTAACCACTGCATGTAGAAATTAAAATGACCTTAACAGCAACTGTTTATAATTTGTGTATCTTTGGCTTGGCTTCGCGGACGAAGATTTATGGAGGGGGTAAAAGTCCACGTCAGCTGCAGGCTCGTTTGTGGCTGACAAGTCCGATGCGGGACAGGCAGACACGGTTGCAGGGCAAAATTGGTTGGTTGGGGTTGGGTGTTGGGTTTTTCCTCCTTTGTCTTTTGTCAGTGAGGTGGGCTCTGCGGTCTTCTTCAAAGGAGGTTGCTGCCCGCCGAACTGTGAGGCGCCAAGATGCACGGTTTGAGGCGAGATCAGCCCACTGGCGGTGGTCAATGTGGCAGGCACCAAGAGATTTCTTTAGGCAGTCCTTGTACCTCTTCTTTGGTGCACCTCTGTCACGGTGGCCAGTGGAGAGCTCGCCATAGAACACGATTTGTGTATAATTTTATGTGATATGTCAATGTACCTCAGGATTCATAACAAATTGTCACAATTTTGATCCACTTATCTTTTCAATTTATGTTTTCTATTCCATTTTTTGGGTGATGTTCAGACATAATTGTGAGGTGGAAACTGCAAAAATCTGTTGTGTAAGTGAGAGAGTCATGAATTCTGGAAGTATCCTATTCCATCAATCAAAAGCCTTTTGGAATGAATCACCTATATTGACACAAAAATTAGTTTGAAATCGTCACTATCCAGAATCTGTGCAGAGGTCCAGAATGTAGCATTAAATTTACTTCTGAGGATAGTTGGCTTTTCATCCAGAATTGAACCATGTTATCCCTAAAATATTTCCACACGATGGAATTCTATTTGCTGATGGCCTGTTACTGAGACATTAGGTGCAGATTTTTTATCTCAATCGAGTAAACCTGCTGGAAAGTTGTTGCAATGCAAGTTAAATATTTTAACTTCATATTGATGTTTGAAAACTAGATGTCTTTGCTATGCTTTGTAATATGATGACATTGCTCTTTTAGGAGTGTCTTGTGCAATTTTGGATTTCCCTATTGTGAGGGCAATTTTTAAAAAAAGCAACGTAATCAAGGCATTTTCATATCAGGCGTCTTGTGATGCTTTTTGTTATATCAATGAAGTGGTTCAATTCTGCAGTTATATAGTTTGAAACAACTACTTTGTACAAGATTTGGAAAGCAAGTACTTTTTGTGTGTCATACTGGTTGAACATGTTAGATTTTGCTACAATCTTCTTTCTGATCCAGCAAAACCAATTTGGAAGAATTGGTTGGGTAAAGTTGTTTTGGAGTTGCAACCTGTTGGTTCATTTATTGGTGTAAATTACTACAAATCAAACCTCTTGTCCTGATTGGTAAATTATAATGACAAGTGAAATATGCCTCCAGTAACTTTAAATAAACTAAATGCCACTGGAGTCTCAGCAAAGGATGATTCAGTTAAGATAATGATGTAACATTATAAGAGTTAGGTTGGCTGCACTTGAAAGGAAGAGGTCACATAGTCCATTTGGGATGTATTGCAGGTTGCTGGAAGTAAGGAAGTGCTGAGAGATGAGGACTCAATGAGCAGATTGCCCAGATCAGCTGGTGGAATGCCTCCTCACTGGTACCCACTAACAAATACTAGGACTTGGGCTGGTGGTGAGAGGAGCCCTACTGCTCAGAGATTTCCTGTATGAGAAATATCGCCCACAACTCACATTATCCCTGAGATGACTGGTGGAGTGGAGTCAGTTGCCCACCTCTTTACAGAATGCTACTTTGCTTAGAGTATGTGCAGAAGGATGCAAGGGTCCTTGTCATGGTTCATCCCAGCAGCAGTGTGATGGAGGACGTTCTGATCTGTGGGCTGCTCCTGGGGATGCATGCAGAGACAAATATCTAGAACTGTTGGAAGACCATCAAGTAGGTGAAAGTCACCCTTTGGTCTGCCAGAAACATGTTGGTATTTCAGCACACAGAAATGTCAGTGAGGGAATGATGCTGATGGGCACATTCCAGGCTGAAGGAGTAAGGCTGAGGGATACACTGAGGTTTGGTGCAGCCAACGTGAGGGCATGGTGGGGAAGGACCACAGTCTAGAGCCATCATTGGATTTTGAGGGGGTGAGACTGTGGGAAAACAAAGGGGCAAATAATGACAGGGTGGTGCTGTGGTATAATTTGAGAACATGTGCAGTGATGGAAATGTATGGATATTTTAAATTTAAACATATAGCATAGTAACAAGCCATTCTGGCCCATGTGCCCTTGCTGCCCAAATACCCCAATTAACCTACTACCCCTGTACATTTTGAAGAGTGGGAGGAAACCTACGCAGACAGTGAGAACGTACAGACAGTGCCAGATTCAAACCTGCTCTCTGGTACCATATTAGTGCTGCGCTAACCGAGCTAACTGCTAAACTAATAACATCAAGGATGTGGAAAGACTTTCAACAGTTTTCTTTTTTGTAAATTTACAGTATTGTGAAAGTCTATTTTTTGGGGGAAAATAAGGAGTTAATGGCAAAGGTCCAGGTCATAATATTAGATATCTATAGATTTTGAGTACTTTCCAAGGACTGGAGAATTGTGAATAAAGCTATGGAGCTTGACAGCATGGACACAGTTCATCAGCCCGACCTACCAGTAATTTTATTCATTCCATATTCCTTTAAATATTTCCTATTCCTGTACCTATTTAAATGTCATAATTGTCCTTGCTGCTACTACTTGTTCCGCCAGCATGGTCCAACTACTCATCACTTATCGTTAAGAAGGTGCACCTCATGTGCTTAAATCTGTGCTTCTTGTTTTAGATTCCTCTAGCTTGGGATAAAGGCTATAACTGTTTACCTTATCAATGGCCCTCATGATTTTATAAATCTCCAAAGCTCCAGGAAGAAAAGTTTCAGATTATCCAGTCTCTTATAATTCAAGCCTACCAATCCTGGAAACATTTGCGAATCTATTCTACACCCTTTCCTGGTCATCTTTTTTCTACCTGGGGGTCCACAATTGTGCATGATCTCACCAAAGGTTTGGACAGTTGTTTTGATGTCCCTGCTCCTATACTCAGTGACATGACTGAGAAAGGCAAGTGTGTCAAATGCCCTTTTCACCAACTAACTGGTTTGCCACTTTCTTGGAACTACATGTCTGTAGTGCCAAGTTTTTGTTCAACGTTTTACAGGGCACTACCATTTGCTGTACAAGTTCTATCCTCGTTTAAACTGTTGAAGTGCAACACCTTGCATTTGTCGATGTAAAATTCCATCTGCATTCCATGGCCTGCTTTCCAGTTCATCTAGGTCCTGATGTTGTAAATGAGTAGTCCATGTAATGCTGAAATAGGCCCTTCAGCCCACTGTTGTGTCATTCATCAAATAGTCATATTACATGATCTGTAGCATACTATTATTTTGGCACACAACTGGTTGTCTGGATGCTTAATTGTTGTAAGTGTCTCTGCCTCCATCACACCCTCATCCAGTGGTTCACAACTTTTTTTGTCCACTCACATGCCATCTTCAGTAATCTCTCACAAACCACAGAGCACCCCTGGCACAGGATGCCATAGATGCTCTGTGGTACAGGATTACTTAAAGTGGTATGTGAGTGGGGGGATAAAGGCTGAGAACCAAACCCTAAGATGGTTCCTTCCAGATTCCAACCACCCACTAAATGGGGGAAAAAAATACTGCATAAATCCTCTAGATAAAACAACTGAGCTAAGAAAATAGGAGCAGGTGAGGGCTACTTGGCCACATGAGCCTGCTGCATGTTGATCTGCCTCTGGCTTCTTACCTTTGAACGTAAACCCATGTTCTGCTCTTGAGGGGGGAAAAAATTCTACCATTCTGGCTGCCTCTCACAATTTTGTATACCTCTATCAAATTCTTTTTGGAACCCCCCCGCCCTTCCTCCACACCCTGTCCCGGCCTTCTTTAAGGAAGTTCAAATTTATTGTCAGAGTACATACATGACATCACACATAACCTGAGGTTCTTTTGCCTGCAGGCCAGGCAGAATTTCCACTTATTGGGAGTATAAACTGTACTCAAGAAAAATATATAGATACAAAAGGGGGAAATGTAAACAAACTGCAAATACAGAAAAAAAATTATTCCGTAACAAATAATGTGCAAAATAAGAGTCATTAAATAAGTCTGAGTGTTGTTTCGAGTTGAGTGGAGGGATAGCAACTGTACTTGAACTTGGTGGCATGAGTATTGTGTGGCACCTATACTTTCCTGATGGCAGCAGTGAGAATAAGAGTCTGTGCTGGGTGGAGTGGATCCTTGATGATTGTTGCTGCTTTTTATTGACAGCATTTCACATAGATGTTCTCGATGGAAGAGTTTTGCCTGTCGTGTACTGACCTTTGTCCATTACCTTTTACAGGGCTTTCTGCTCGGAGCTATTGATTCCTCCATACCGGGCAGTGATGCAGCCAGATAGTATACTTTCCTCTACACAACTGTAGAAGTAGCTAGGTTTCTGATGACTGCAAACACCTGAGGAAGTAGAGGCACTGACGTGCTTTCTTCACGATGACATTACTGTGATGAGTCCAGGAAATGTCTTCTGAGATGATGACTCCCAGGACTTTAAATTTTCTCACCTTCTCCACCTCTCACCTCCTCCCCCTCCCACCCCCCCAATTTCTGGATCATACACCTCTGGTCTTCCCTTCCTAAAGTCTGGTATCAGCTCCTCAACTTTAGTGATGCTGAAGGAGAGGTGGTTGCCGGAGATGCTAATTCGGCCAAGTTTTTATTTTCCCTCCTGTATTTCATCGCATCAGGAGGGATATAAACTGTGGAGACTATCACTGAGAACTCTCAGGGAAGATAGAAAAGGGTCTGTATTGATCGACATTTGCTGGAAGGCAGTGGAGCAGGTCAACGCAACTTCCATGCGCCAGCCAGTATTAACTAAAAAGCATACACTGTCCTCTCTCTTTGCCAGAATAAGGAGTTCAGAAACCAAACTGTCTTTACTGTTGCTCATTACTGAACATACTTCATCTCTGGCCACATCCTGCTGAACCTCCTTTGCTCTCTCCGCAGCACAAACATTTCATTCCTTTAGTACTCAGCCAGAGCTGCATGTCGTACCCCAGCAGCAGCCTAACTTGTGTCTTGTGAGCTTGTACCATAATTTTAATGAATTCTTGGCTATAACTTATGAAGGTAACTATCTCGTATGCCACCTTATCACCTCTACTGCCACTTTTGGGATTCTCAAATTTAAAGTAGCCTGTTCTTCAGTGACCTTATTAATTGTCCGAAAGGGTATTATCTTGCATATAATCTGGATTAGCTTTATCGTACTAATCAACATTATCCGGAAGTCTAAGACTCTGTATCAGAAGAACTACTAGATCACAAGTGGTGTATTAACTTACTGCTTTAAATCACGATTATGTTGGCATACTCAGGACTTGGTGCTATCAGACTAACATATTTTCTGGACTATTAACGTTATTCGTATTGATATATCAATGCATGTTCAATTCACTTTTTAAAAATGATACCACATGGTAGAACGCCCTTCCAGCCCATGCAGCCTAATTGCACTCAATTAATCTCACAACCCTGCACATTTTGGAGGGTGAGAGGAAATCGAAGCACCCAGAGAAAACCCACGCAGATCACAGAGTATGTATATTCCTTACAGCGCCAAATTTGGAACTGTAATAGCATTGCACTAAGTGCTATGCTAGCCATGTTTCCCTGCTACATTAAACATCTAATGCTACATTAAATGATACACTTTCCAGTGAATCCAGTGCATTTCAAGGCAATGCAGAAAACAGCTAGGTGAGTTTCAAGGGTTTTTGGAAAGCAAAGGCACATTGTGATAAAGGGAGCACAGGAATTGCCATCGAGTGGGCCAGATGTTGAACTATCAAAGTTTTCAAATAGTTGAATAGCAGATTGGTGTTTTACTGTGATCATACCTCCTGCATTCATATCCAAAATGTGAATATCACAAATAATGCGTTTCACCACTGACTGTATACTTTTCATCACTGAAACACAATGAATTATAGTAGTAATAGCCTGTACATCAGGACACGTCCTATCACGGGGGACGTCGGGACCTCGGTAAGGATCTGCATCATTGGAGGTGTAGAGAGTTCCGATCGATTGGTAGCCGGGGCGAGGTGGGAGACCGTGTTAGACATGTCGGAAGCTCTGATGGGCGTGTGGCCGAGGAGAGAGTCCACGTTAGACGCATCAGGAGCTCCAATTGGCAGGCAGCTACATCTGACCTGAGAGACTAGGGTCCATTTTTAAATGATGTATGGAAAACTCCAGTTTTTTTTTGGTCAAAAAATAGGTCGACTTTTATGAGATCAATTTTTACACTAGTATATATGGTACTTTTTCTAATTGTAATTTGTATACCAAAAAAAATTGTAAGAACATTGCACTGTTCAAATGTATAATTTCTCCAATCTACAGAGATTCTAGTTTGGTTATTGGCTAGATTTTCCTGGATCTGGCTACATGAGCACCCTTGGCATTTGTGGCTGAATCCTTTCAAATGTTCAGGTAGTTGCCATCTTTCTATGAAGTGAAGTGGTGCACAAACAGAATATAGTTAAAAATCATTTAAAAAAAACCTTTAAAATGTAAAAATGTGTAACCAATCATCATGCAATTTGTATACAATACAAACCGCAAAAATAATTGATGTTTTAAGAGAGCCTTGCTTAAAAAAGAGTTCTCATCAAATGCATTCAAGTGAATGGGAGTGTATGGTGTGTGGGGGTAAAGCTGAGGGGAAAGATATGAGACAAGTTATGGAACTGCAGCTGGACCAAGTACTGGAATGTGCTGACAGAAGCACCATTGGATCTCTGGAACTGTCATCAAGGCAACATGATCAGATCTGTAAAGAATTGCAGCAGTTAATGCAAATATTTTTTTTTTTGCACAGCTTTTTAAAGTGTTGATTTGCATTTAGCTGCATATTGTTACAGAATTATATTAATAATCTTTAGCTAAAATATGTATTTTAATAGTAAAGGGACTTTGTGGATTGGAAACGGGAGAAAAAACACAAAGAGGACATCGTTTTAAAGCTGCAGAGACACCGACAAGTGGGAGATGAAGAAACTTGTTGTTCATTTGAAAGCTGGAAACAGTCACGAGTCCTTATGATTGTTCTTCATTATAAACTTAAGATAGTGAATGTTTGCTAAGGAGAAGCGCCTGTGTAAAGAGAAGACCATTTGCTTGTTGACTCCTCTTTCTCGAGAAAATGAAATTAAGAGCCAGCATTGATGTCATGTAATATGGTCACTCCAAGAAAGCATCTATAATATGGTTAGCCAGTTTTCATTTAAAGTCCAAGATGTAGTAACTTTCCATGAGAAAGGTTCGGTTATGTTCTCCCTGTGATCGGGGAAGAAACACTGAATCAGTGGCTTCGAAGAAAAGGGCCACGTTGTCTGCCTCTTTGTTGAGAGGGCAGTTCTGCATGTCATTGTCTGGGTTTGTGGAAATCACAAGTACTGCAATCTCCATGCAAGAGAGGGGATTTGGGAGAAAAAACGTATGAAGAAATATTTCTCTGAAAGCAAATCTACAATAATTTGTGAGTTTGGGAACTTTTGAACACCAGTTGAAAGACTGGGTTTCAACACAAAAGATATCCAAAGACTGAACTTTAAAAATGACTTTTCAGAATCGTACCTGAGTTGTGCGTGTGGCAAATCCCAAACCATTACATGTATACACTTGCGCATAGTGGGATTAAGTTTAGAATTAATTAAGAAATGTTATATTAATAGTTATTAATACAATTGTTTTGAAGATACCATTATCTTGGTGAATTTCTATTGCTGCTGGTATAGTTTGTAACAATATTGCAACTGAAATTGTTTTCAAGTGATGCAGAAGTTCTGATCCTCCTGACTTAATTTCCCCTTCTGCCTGGAATTGCAGTCTTTGCCATGTCCATATAAAACAGTGAAGTATCCAGGATTTCAATAGCCTGATCTCAGTTGTGTCAAGTAAATGAGAATGTAATATTGCAGTATATCTGTTAGAAGGTTAATACCCTATTTGTTGTTTGAACTTTGGTCCCAAATTCCTTAGCCATGTAAAGTTTATTGCAAGTTAATTCCTGAGTCTTGTAAATGTGATTAATTCCTGATTAATTTTTGTGCTAAATTGAATTTAAAATAAAACAAAATAATGTATCATAACTTTTTAAAATTCCCCTAAAAACCTTCAAATATTAATTGTAAGCTGAGATAAACCTGATTTAACCTTGTTTAAAATTTGCATTGTTTTTCATGGTTTCACAAAAAATCAATTAAAGCTGCCACAATCCTAAGTGTATCAAGTGAATAACAATATCTACAGATCCTCAGTTCAATTTCTGTTCTGTATTATTTTAAATCTAGTATACAAATCCAAGTTGAGTATTTTTGGAAGGACAAATGGATAACACTGGTGTATCTAAAAAAAAATTGAACTTGGTAGGATTCATATGTTTTCCAAAGTTCAGTTTGTTCATGTTGGTTTTCAAGTTTGTCCATAATTTATTGGATTTCAGATTGTAATAGAATAGTTTTTAAAAACTTTGAATTTTCTATATCAGCCTGAAACTTAAAGGGAAAAGTCTTTGCAATTGCAACTGTTTGTTTATTTACTTTCAACAGCTCCAAAGAGAATTCATTTACATATTTAGGAAAGAATCTGAGATGTCTGAAGAAGAACATAATAAACTGTAGATGCTCTAATCTTTAGCAAGCAATGAGAAGCTGAACGAATTCAAATTCACTTTTCATGCATATTGTAAGTACAGTGATAGAGGTGGTTTTGAAAACAGACCATTAAGCATAGTACAACATGTAAGACATCACAAAAGTGCCTAGTTAAAGAGAAAGGTGTGTTGGTATAGACCAAAGGTAACATAATTTACTATTTTGAGGATCGTTCAGGAGTCTGACAACAGGAAAGAAACTTCTTAAATTTGCTGGTGTGTGATCTCACTTCTGTAAGTAGTCTTCTTGATGAACCCTGACACTAACCATGAATGGCATGGTTAGTGTAGCGATTACCACAACACTGTTACAGCGCCATGAACTGGGTTAGAATCCGGCACTGTCTGTTAGGAGTTTGTACCTTCTCCCTGTGCATGCAATGGTTTCCTCCAAATTGTATGGAAATTGTAGGTTAATTGATTGTATTTGGGCAGGGTGGGCTTGTCGGCGGAAAGGGCTGTTACTCTGCTCTATGTCTAAATTAAAATGAAATTAAGTGAAGAGTATGACTGGGATGGGATAAATGTTTTCACATGTTGGCTCTATTTTTAAGGCAACAGGAATTATGAGGCAAAATGACAACCCTCTGCAGTTTTTTTGGTCTTTGGCAGAGCTATTCCTGTACCACACATTGTTTGGAAGATACCATTATCTTGGTGTATTTGTGTAAAAGTTGTAAAGGGATGCACAACATGCCATATCCCTCAGGCTTCTGAGGAAGTAGAGACACTGCTGCATTCTCTTGGCCATTGTATCAATGAGGGCAGGCTAGGATAAGCCACTGGAGATGTTTATGTCTTTGGAACTTGAGGATGTCGCTGAGTCTCAGTCCCATTAATGTGGCCTATGAAATGGACTCCTTTTCCAGAAGTCCATAACCAGTTCTTGGTGTTGGCGACACTGAGGGAGAGTTTGTTGTCCTGGCACCAAGCTACATTTCCCACTTTCTCTCTTTACTCTTTGTTGATCATGTCTGCAGTGACGATGACATTGTGAATTTATAGATGGAATTGGAGCTGTGTTTGTCCATGCAGTCTTGGGTGTACAGGGAGTATAGAAGAGATGAGTGTGCAGCCTTGTGGTTCTCCATTATAATTGTGGAGGATCTGCTGACACTAATTGTCACTTCATGTGGGCTGTGGGATAGCAAATCATGAATTCATTGCAGAGAGGGATCATGAGATAAAGCTCATGTACCTTATGGATTAGTTTGTTACTATTGGGTTGAAAGTAGAGCAGTAATCAATAAATAGTAGAGCAGTTGATCTTGTAATCAAGGTGTTCCAGGGCTAAGTTTAGGGCCTGGGAGACGGCATTTGCTGTGGGCCTGTTTCTGTGGGATGCAAACTCGAGTGAGTCAAATGTGGCTGGTGTTAATGTGAGCCATGGCCAGCCTCTCAAAGAACTGGTGGATATCAGAGCCACTGGCCAATAGTGATTTAGTTACATTCTTCAGTACTTCATCATTAATTAACACTTTGGGTTTCGGGGAGTGGGCGGAGAAATGGCAGATGAAGTTTAATGAGAGTTAATGTGAGGTTGACAATTTTGGAGGCAGAAACAAAAGAACAGAGTATTATTTAAATGGAATTGAGCTGGGGAGTAGGGTAATGCAAAGGGATCTGGGCGTACTTGTTCACCAGTCATTGAAAACTAGCAAGCAGGTTTCAGAAAAGGGGGATTGGAGTATAGGAGTAGAGAAGCCCTCCTGCAGTTTACAGGGCCCTGGTGAGACCTTACCTGGAGTATTGTGTCCAGTTCTGGTCCCCATATTTAAGAAAGGACATACTTGCTATAGAGGGAGTGCAGGGCAGATTTACAAGGTTAGTTCCCGGGGTGGCAGGATTGTCAAACGCGGATTGGTTAGAAAGACTGGGATTATATGCGATGGAGTTTAGAAGGATGAGGGGAGACATGATTGAGGTATTTAGGATTATCAGGCTTGACAGAGTACGTGTTCCCAATGATGAGGGAGACTAGGACTAGAGAGCATAGTTTAAGAATACAGGGAAGTCCATTTAAGACAGAAATGAGAAATATTTTTACCCAGAGAGTTGTGGATCTGTGGAATGCATTGCCACAGGGGGTAGTGGGAATGATGGGGGAGACTAGGACTAGAGAGCATAGTTTAAGAATACAGGGAAGTCCATTTAAGACAGAAATGAGAAATATTTTTACCCAGAGAGTTGTGGATCTGTGGAATGCATTGCCACAGAGGGTAGTGGGAGCAGATTCGCTGAATAGATTTGAGAGTTGGATAAGGCTCTACTGGGTAGGGAAGTTATGGGGATAAGGCTGGGATTGGTTATTGAAAGAGAAAGATCAGCCATGATCTAATAAATGGCGGTGCTGACTCGACAGGCCAACTGGCCTACTCCAGCATCTATTGTCTGTTATTGGGTTAGCACCCTTTATCAATTCTCATAAAGGGTCCCGACCCAAATTGTTCATTGACTGTTTCCATCCATGGATGTTGCCTGAGCCACTGAGTTCCTCCAGCGGCTTCATGAAATTTCAAAATCTCTGCAGTTAATCTTGGATAAATTTAAACAAAGAAGTGTCTTCTTAGAAATGTTCATAAAAATTTAGGGGCAACATATTCAGCATTAATATAAATATTAATATATAGCTGGTGGTAGTCGTAGTTGGGACAATGATCATGGTTCTGATTGCAGTTTGGGTACTCCTGGAAATTCTCACCTGAACGTTATGTAGAAATGGGATGCTCAGATCATTAGTTTGTTTTCTTGCACAAAAGCAAATCATTGCAATTGCAAAGACTTGGCTACGATGCTAGTTCCCCCTTTTCCTGGCTGGTTTAAACATGAATAGAATGATGCAACTCCATCGAGAAATAACTGCCTACAGTGCATCTCATTGCACAGTGAAAATGTTGAAGGCAAAGTAATGCAAAATTTTCATTGCCAAGATATTTCTTAGAGCATTGCAGCGCGATATAGGCCCTTCAGCCGATGATGCTGTGCCAACCTATGTAAACCTGCTCAAGAAATGAAACCTTCCCTTAACCCTCTATTTTTCTTTAATTCGTGTGCCAAGAGACACTGGTTCTCTTACGTACACTAGGCTCACTAGATAATTATTATTGTACTAGAGTTTTTTAAAAATGTGAATTTTAAAGTGCTTTGGAGTGTTAATACTCCATTTGTCTGGAAAATCTGGTAGTTTAGCACCAATGTCTGAGGTGTGACAGATTAATGGAGCTTTACTGCAAAAAATAAATAAAAATCAGTTCCAAAAATAGTTAACATTTTCTCTTTATAAGTGGGAAGAGCAAATAAAAAATGGATCAATTTGAAACTCCATCAGTGATGTGCTTTGTACTGTACCGTTTTAAAGAATTTAAATGGGTTGTGATTGCAAGGTGCTTTTTTTAAAAAGACTGCCATTAAATTATCCTCCATTTTGAAGCTATTCAGAGTTTAATTTGTAACTGTGTACTTGATCATGAAATTAAAATATACAACATGAAATATGAAAGAGTAAAGGGCATGTTTTTTTTGTTTGTTCTTTGGGCTGGCTACTAAGTTTAGGCTGAGGGAATTTCAGTGGTTGCCAGAGCATATTCTGGCTGAAGGTGGGCCACTACCATTCCAGTTCATAAGTTTCTGCCACTTCTTCTGTGGTTAAATCTATATTTTGCCACTGATTGTAACACAAATTAGCCATGTTTTTGGAGCGGGTTGGTTTAATGAAACCCAATGTGTGATTCATTATTGATAAAAATATGTTTCAAAAAGGCAAATAAACTGAAAATGTTCATAATCCAAAAACAAGGCGACAATTATTGGTCAATATTCTACGAATGAACAAACAATTTTTTTCCCCCAGGTAAAGCAGCATTATTTATCAGCACATATTTTAAGGCTACAGCAAAGACTATCTACTGTATATGTGCCGTTGACCTCAACGTACTTTGCCTTTTTGGTTGCTTTACTTTGGAAAGGGAAAAATTGGACTTTGCATCCAGCTCTTGGTTTCTATTTGGGCTGACTCGTGTAAAACTTTCTCTCATTGACTTTAATCAGGATCAATTACATTTGGGCGCGGGGGGGGGGGTAGGATTACACTTTTAAAATCTATTTTAGTTAGGTTTGCCAGGAGGAGAGCGAACAGGGTTGATTCGGGATGATGGACTGGCCATTGTTTGTTTGCTCAACTAGTTAAAATTTATCAGAAAAGAATCAAAATATTCCATGAAATAATTAAGTGTTTGGATCCTGGTCCCGTACAATGTAAATGACTGAAAGATTTTATTTCATTGATGTGAGATTAGTTCGACGTTGATGTAAATTTTTTATTTCCTCTATTTGCCTTTCGTATTTTCATATTCTGGCCTGATGATTTATGTAGTATTGAATTTAAAAGTAGTATAAAATATGAAATCACATCTTGTGTATGTGTGCATTTTTTGTTTGCCTTAATACCGTCTGCTGTTACTGAGGATTATGAATCAAAAACATTGCTGATGTCAGTAATCTGAAATAGAATTCTGAAAATACTCTGGTTAGGCAGTGAAGAAAGAAACAGTTAAATTTTGGGTTCTTGTTAATCACAGCAGTGCAAGAATTGTTTTTTTTTATCTCCATACTAAATGACTGTTAAATGTTTGGCACTTTTAAAGTGGAAAAATCACTGAATAGTGGGCTTGCAAGCAGGAACTGGAATGATGAATGATATTGGGCTCAAGGCATCTATGATTCACCGTTCATTTTTTATTTGTGCTTCTGGTGTACGCGTTCTTTTCTGATGAATGATGCCTGAATTTTACTCCTTTATTTCGGCATGATGGTGAGAAAACTTAACAACAAGAAAATAAAGTTTGATTATCATTAAATCTAAATCCTAGTTGCATATATACCCATGAAAGTTAAAGGAGCTAGCATTGAGTATTATAGAAAACTTGAGCAATTTCCCAATGGTTGTAATGACTGTTGACCATTATCTTTGCTTCCTGCCATAGAGTTAAATTTGTAGCTAGGATAGATTTTATCTGGATCAGATGACTTTTTCTCTTTCAAAAATGTCAAACCTTTAATTGTTTAACTTCAAACAGTAAAACTCCAGTAATCTGACATGTTTAGGACTTTGATGGTGCCTGACTGGCAGATTTTTTTTGTTAGAATCCCAGCAGACTTGATTCACTTTTTCAGATGTTACACATTATCTCAAATTTTCCAGTAAACTCGGTGAATTAAAAGGAAGCGCGGGAACCAGGGCACGAGGAAAGTGAAAGGGAACCTGGCAAACAAAGATCACCAGGTGAGCCAGATGCTGAACCATTGGATTTCCTAATAATGGGAAAGCAGATTATCGGAGTTTTACTGTATTTGATGTTCTCTTGCCCACAGTTCTGCAGTTTGTATCTCGTGGATGTGTGTATTGATTTGTATGTTTAGACTTCTGCATCTAGGCAATCTTTTAAATTAAAAAATATATGGTCTTGATGCTGTTTCATGTTAAAACTAAGAAGTATTAAAATGAATGTTCTTGTTTTGCAATGATATGAAGAAGGCATTGGACTCGATTGTTGAGTGAAGGAGTGAGAAATCCTCCACAGTAACAAAAGAGCAAGAAATAAAGCAGGAGTAAACCAAATGTTGCTGATATGGATTTTTAACAACAGTAAAGTGTTTCGGTGTACAGCAAAAGTAATCCATAAAATTAATTAACTTTTAGATTCAAGACTCATTGCCATGTAATAAATAGTGTAATATAGGTACGTAATTTTTTATCTAAAATTCTGAAAACCGAACATTTTTTTAATGCATGTACAGTATATTTTCAGGTTTTTAGCTTAGTTTGACCCAATTTAAGTTTGAAGTTTTACTGTATGTTTAACTTAAAAATACAGGGATTGTCCTCCAGCAGAATTTCACCAACCCTGCGGAGAGAGCGGCAGCACGGAGAGGGCGAACAGGGAGAGAGCGGCAGCACGGAGAGGGCGAGCAGGGAGAGAGCGGCAGCACGGAGAGGGCGAGCCGGGAGAGAGCGGCAGCACGGAGAGGGCGAGCCGGGAGAGAGCGGCAGCACGGAGAGGGCGAGCCGGGAGAGAGCGGCAGCACGGAGAGGGCGAGCAGGGAGAGAGCGGCAGCACGGAGAGGGCGAGCAGGGAGAGAGCGGCAGCACGGAGAGGGCGAGCAGGGAGAGAGCGGCAGCACGGAGAGGGCGAGCGGGGAGAGGGCGAGCGGGGAGAGGGCGAGCGGGGAGAGGGCGAGCGGGGAGAGGGCGAGCGGGGAGAGGGCGAGCGGGGAGAGGGCGGGAGCGGGGAGAGGGCGGGAGCGGGGAGAGGGCGGGAGCGGGGAGAGGGCGGGAGCGGGGAGAGGGCGGGAGCGGGGAGAGGGCGGGAGCGGGGAGAGGGCGGGAGCGGGGAGAGGGCGGGAGCGGGGAGAGGGCGGGAGCGGGGAGAGGGCGGGAGCGGGGAGAGGGCGGGAGCGGGGAGAGGGCGGGAGCGGGGAGAGGGCGGGAGCGGGGAGAGGGCGGGAGCGGGGAGAGGGCGGGAGCGGGGAGAGGGCGGGAGCGGGGAGAGGGCGGGAGCGGGGAGAGGGCGGGAGCGGGGAGAGGGCGGGAGCGGGGAGAGGGCGGGAGCGGGGAGAGGGCGGGAGCGGGGAGAGGGCGGGAGCGGGGAGAGGGCGGGAGCGGGGAGAGGGCGGGAGCGGGGAGAGGGCGGGAGCGGGGAGAGGGCGGGAGCGGGGAGAGGGCGGGAGCGGGGAGAGGGCGGGAGCGGGGAGAGGGCGGCAGCGGGGAGAGGGCGGCAGCACGGAGAGGGCGGGAGCGGGGAGAGGGCGGGAGCGGGGAGAGGGCGGGAGCGGGGAGAGGGCGGGAGCGGGGAGAGGGCGGGAGCGGGGAGAGGGCGGGAGCGGGGAGAGGGCGGGAGCGGGGAGAGGGCGGGAGCGGGGAGAGGGCGGGAGCGGGGAGAGGGCGGGAGCGGGGAGAGGGCGGGAGCGGGGAGAGGGCGGGAGCGGGGAGAGGGCGGGAGCGGGGAGAGGGCGGGAGCGGGGAGAGGGCGGGAGCGGGGAGAGGGCGGGAGCGGGGAGAGGGCGGGAGCGGGGAGAGGGCGGGAGCGGGGAGAGGGCGGGAGCGGGGAGAGGGCGGGAGCGGGGAGAGGGCGGGAGCGGGGAGAGGGCGGGAGCGGGGAGAGGGCGGGAGCGGGGAGAGGGCGGGAGCGGGGAGAGGGCGGCAGCGGGGAGAGGGCGGCAGCGGGGAGAGGGCGGCAGCACGGAGAGGGCGGCAGCACGGAGAGGGCGGCAGCACGGAGAGGGCGGCAGCACGGAGAGGGCGGCAGCACGGAGAGGGCGGCAGCACGGAGAGGGCGGCAGCACGGAGAGGGCGGCAGCACGGAGAGGGCGGCAGCACGGAGAGGGCGGCAGCACGGAGAGGGCGGCAGCACGGAGAGGGCGGCAGCACGGAGAGGGCGGCAGCACGGAGAGGGCGGCAGCACGGAGAGGGCGGCAGCACGGAGAGGGCGGCAGCACGGAGAGGGCGGCAGCACGGAGAGGGCGGCAGCACGGAGAGGGCGGCAGCACGGAGAGGGCGGCAGCACGGAGAGGGCGGCAGCACGGAGAGGGCGGCAGCACGGAGAGGGCGGCAGCACGGAGAGGGCGGCAGCACGGAGAGGGCGGCAGCACGGAGAGGGCGGCAGCACGGAGAGGGCGGCAGCACGGAGAGGGCGGCAGCACGGAGAGGGCGGCAGCACGGAGAGGGCGGCAGCACGGAGAGGGCGGCAGCACGGAGAGGGCGGCAGCACGGAGAGGGCGGCAGCACGGAGAGGGCGGCAGCACGGAGAGGGCGGCAGCACGGAGAGGGCGGCAGCACGGAGAGGGCGGCAGCACGGAGAGGGCGGCAGCACGGAGAGGGCGGCAGCACGGAGAGGGCGGCAGCACGGAGAGGGCGGCAGCACGGAGAGGGCGGCAGCACGGAGAGGGCGGCAGCACGGAGAGGGCGGCAGCACGGAGAGGGCGGCAGCACGGAGAGGGCGGCAGCACGGAGAGGGCGAGCGGGGAGAGGGGCGGCAGCACGGAGAGGGCGAGCGGGGAGAGGGGCGGGGCAGCAGGGAGGGGAGAGGGGCGGGGCAGTGGAGAGAGGGGCGGGGGAGAGGGGCGACGCTGCTGCTCGGGCAGGTGAGCGGGGAAAGAGTGGCGGCGCGACTCAGGTGGGTGAGCAGTGGAAGAGCGGTCTATCTTTATCTCACTTCATTTATTTTCCCCCCCAATCCAACGCTGCGGTGACCCATCCCTGCAATACTTAAAAGTAGTGCCGTTTTAATATTATTCTGTTGTCTGAAAAATTCCAAAATCCGATAAGTGTCTGGTCCGAAGGATTTTGGAAAAAAGATCAAGCCCCTGTATTTAAATGAAATTGCTTTTGTCTGCTAAAAGGCAGACAGATTCGCCATCAGCAGAAATTGCCGAAGCTCCTCTTAAAGTCAGATAAAGAGAAGATGGCGCTTCCCCCTCCCACAGAGTCACCGAGTATCCGTGGATTCGCCTCCAGCATTTCTGCAGCCAACATAGAGTCCAGTCCAAACCATTGTCAACCCAAGCTCCAGATTTGAACCTCCGATACCATGAAGAACCTTTCATCGCCCTTGGTACTCTCTTAGTGTGATGAAGGCTGAGCCAAAGATGTTGTTCATTTATTGCTATATCAAGTTATTGTTGGAAAGAATAAGTATTAGTTCTAATTTACTGATTTCAGAGTACATTTGTCAGTCTTTAATAAGATTTACTACATAATTATACAGGGCTAGGTTAATAAAATTGAATCTTCTTTTTAGCCATCTTTCCTGACCCAAATAATTCAACAATTTATTTGTAAATGTTTGGACATCAGTATGAATTTAAATATTATGTAGCAATTTTCAGAAAGGAAAATGCGCTTATTTAAACTTCATTACCTGTGTGATTTGCTTCTGATGGTTACTAGTAGTTTGAAAGACGTAGGTATCGTAGTTTACTCATTGGTGTGTGAAATTCATTGAAGTGTTCTTGGATATAATATCTTCTGCAAAAGTATAGATTTTTTTGCAACTAGGTACTCGCCATCAAGGTGGCATTAACATAGACCTTTGTCACTTCATTAAATCATTCTCCTGAAATGTATCAGAAATCAACACTTAAACATTCCAGAACAGACAAAAGACAAATTAATGGAAGATATTCCTTCCATTATCCTTCTATATTTCTAAAAGCACTGGATTTTACAAGAATGTGCTTTCTGGAGGTTGATAGCCAAGACGAACTTTAAGTGGAGAGTTTTCATTTACAAGATTTAAGATGATCTCAATCCTCAAGTTGACTATAGCACCATGTTTTCATAGATATCTGACACAGCATTTAGGATTTCCCCAGAATATTTGAGGTGAATCAACTTGACTGTTCAGACTCAAAGTGAAATCTTAGCTTTGGGTGTAAATTGTGGTCTTTTTGCTTGCTATCATTTTGGTGCATTTATCCTCTTTGCCATTATGATTTTATTCGTGGGTATTGTTACGAGCCAAAGGACTCAAAAACCAGTAGCAACAGAAATTCACCAAGGCATTAACTACTTAAATAAAAATGGTTTTATTTTCTTAATACATAATAATAAGATCAATATTTAACTTATTACTATTAATTTAACCTAACAACCCCCTTCTAATTCTAAGCGCATGTTAATGTGTTCAGGAAAGTTCTTTTTTCACTGTCCACTCATTTACTTTTCACTTCTCCAAGTTCACTGGTATCAGCCCATCGTCCATACTTTGCACAGGATTAAACATTTATCATCTTCACCAGGTTCTGGTGCTTTAACGTTATTTATCGATCAGGAAGGTCTTTGTTGGTTTCAGAGAGATATTCGTTGTTTGTTGGACAGACACAAACTGATCTCCTTCAATCAGCTACTTGAGTGTCTTGGTGAAGAAACTTGTCCCTTCTTGGGTTTTTCCAAAAGATAACTTCCAGGTGACCAATGATTCTTTTTCTCCTATTTCAGGAGAAACACATTAACCAGCACACAGCCTCTGCAATTGACTACAGAGATTTGTAATAGGCTGAACTCAGAACTCAAAATCCATCTTGAAATGGGGTCTTGCAACAGGTCTGCAAATTTGCAGTCTTCAACACCTGCTGCTGAATCTCTCAGTCTCTCTGTCTCCGAAAGAATGAATGTTTTATGTTTGCAAAACCACATGACCCCTCTTGGAACAGCAACCTTCAACCAGCAATTTAAACTCTGGCACCAGTCTTAGTAGCAAAAGATTTTCAGTTGTTGAGCCTGGGCATTGTACAAACATGCTGATCCATTACCACCTACTTGTAAAACTCACAAGTACTCTCCCAGTGTCTCAGCAAAGCCAATTGGACACATGAAGTCTATCCCAGCATGGCACTTGAGATAATTGTTGTGAAATGTGATCTAACAACTAAACCCCTCAATCTTAAGATAGATTTTATCATAATTTTATTAATCCATTCCATAACAGCATGTTTCTAGATTGTGAAAAATTAAATTGTTCCTTTTAATGCAATGGAATCAAACTAGGGCTTATATTTTTGAATGTTGCCAAAAAAAGGTGTTGATGCATAGCTTGACCTATTACGACCATAAGGGAGTGAAAAGATGGTCATGAATTCCATACAATTTCTTGATTGTTTTGAATTTATTGGATTTAATAATAGTTGAACAGAAAAAGCTAATGTTGGATTTAATGTAAAAGTTTCAAGAAGTGGTTTTTTTTTGCAAGAAACGTTCCACGTGGCATTATTTTAATTTAAGAAGCAGTTTTGTGTATATCTGTAGTTACTTCGATTTTGACTTGTGCAATTTAATTTGAATTTTTTTTTGTGAAACTTGTGTTAGCAATTCCATCAACAGAAATATTACACCTGTTTCTTTGCCACTCTTTCAGGATTTGTGGAACTTTAGGTTTCTTTCACTTAAAATCTTTTTAAATGTTTTTTTGTTCACTATGAATAAAATAAGTGAAGGTCTGTGATTTTTCACTCTAACCAAAAAGTGCTTGACATTTATTATCAGTTTACATGATTTTCCCAAGGTAATAGCTGAATACACTGTTGAAATAAAAAGTATTACATTGGCAAGACCAGTTCTTTTTGCCCACCACTAATTGCACGAGATAGTGACAGAGGGCTGCTGTTTTGAACTGCTTCTCGTATGGTGGAGAAATTCCAGCAGTCTTGTTTGATATGGAGACCCAGGGTTGTGACCCATGGCTAAGTGAAAGAATAGCAGTTGAATTTCCAAGTCAGAGCACATCTTGGAAGTATTGGTATCCCATGCATCTGTTTCCTTGCTTTTGTAGATAAATATTGCTAGGCAGGGAAATGCCACTGTCTTTTGGCTAGACACCACTGAAAGTAGATTTATTGTTCTGCATAATGTTGAGTTTTATGAGAGTTAATATAATTTTACTGCTCTTAGTAAATGGGAATATGTTCCATCATATTACTGATTTATAAATGATGGGAAATGCTTTCAGTAGTCGGGTTTTGACATTCATTGCAGAAAACTGCATGGAACCAGTTTAGTGATGGCTAAACTGGTGAATGATAACAATGGACTGTTAGGTTTTCTTTGTGTTGTTTGCCTTCTGCACAGTCCCTTGCCAGTCAAAGCTGAATCTGGTTGAGATCTTGCTATAAAGGCTTGGTTACTTCATTCTCAGAAGTTACAAATGTAAGTTGCATTGAGCAATCACCTGTTAAATGCCTCCAATCCAACCTGATGGTAGGAAGATAAAGATAGGCTGTAAAACTGTTGGGAATAGTGGCGAGTGCTTAACATGACTTGTTTGAGCAGCTACAACTAGTTCTATGTTGCATATGACTTAACCAACAAAGCGTATTACCCTATTTCCATCAGCATAAATTTACCAGTCTCCATGGAACCATGTTTCAAAGTTTAGCTAAAGTAAAGCCCAGGACGGGCACCCTTGTTCAATTGGAATTCAATGGTACAATCATTTTTGGATAAAGACTGATTGGCTCTGGAGTCGATTCATCTTGATTGAACCCAATGTGCAGATTATTACTTCATGACTTGAGGGCACCTTTCACCAATAGTTAAATGTAGATTTTGATAACTGTTATACTACATTCTTCTTGCTCTTTAAACTTTTCCTACTACACTAAGCACTTCTAGTTTCTTAAGGCTTTCTGTTAATTTTTTAAGCAGTCTTAAATGGGCATTTAGAGATGTTAATAGTACAAGATTTTTCTGATTAGTTAGATCAGTGGTTCTCAACCTTTACCTAGGCCCCCCCTTTAATTTTTCAAAAAAACATGCGCCCCACCTTTAGTGGAAAAAGGTTATATATTCAAAATAAGTTTTAAATAAATAATTTACTGCAAGTGTATTTCATTGCAATTAAGGTCAGGAATACACTGGAACACATATTTCGTATTCAACTACTACAATACATCAACCATCTCAAACATACATTCAATAATTGTTGTCACTTCAGTGGGAATCTTGCCCCTGATGCTGGCTGCAGATTTTTTATTTGAGTGATTAATTTTGTTAGTTTCAACCTTAAATCTCCACGTTTTGTAATTTCCAGTTGGTTTCTCTTAGTTTGTAGATAGGCACATTCTAATAAGGCTATGGAAAAATGTAACAATAGTTCCCTTTCTAAAGTAGTTGAGTTAGACGGCCACGTCATGGTTCTTTTCACTTTGAACAGAGTTTTCACAGATTCATCATGTTGCAACTCAGATAACTCCTCTTGGTATTGCACTGGAACTTCAGATAAGTCCACCAGAATGGCTGAGTTAACCAAGAGGGAAAATCCATTGCCTTTAAATCACACAATTTATCATTGAAGTCGGTGAACAACATTTTCAAATGGTCAACATTGACGTTAGTTACCTCACACTTATTTCAACCAATAGAATTGACTGAAATTTCTTGCAGAAATATTAATTTGGCATAATCCTAGAAGTGAATCCAAATATCTTTGTTTTTGCATCGACGAGCATCATATTTGCTACTTGGAGTTGCTTGTTCAATCTACTTAGTTACTTGACAGTCATTTTTTGAGTTAACTCTCAGAAGCTTTGCCATCTGTTGTTAGTAAGAGCTTCATTTCAGGTTTGTCCTTCAAAAACTCGCTGAGGAGATCAAACTGTTCCATCAGTCTTTTGAAGCAGTTTCCCCTTTGACAACCACCTTACTTCAGTGTGAATTAATAATCTCACATGTTCTGCATTTTTAATGACACAAAACTGCATTTGGCATTAGCTTTGATGGCGTTGGTACACTTGATCACAGTATGCGGTAGAACAGGGGAAATTTTCTTGTTGGTTGTGCATTGTATAACCACCATGTTTGGATTTTCATCCTTCATTCATTTTAAAAATCCTGTTTTTTTTTAACCTATCAGGTGCAACATCTGCAGCACAAGATGCAATATTTCCTTTTGGTATTTCATTTTCATCGAAAAAATTTTTGAGCTTGCTGTAGTAATGGTTGTTTATAATGATTCACAAAACAACATCTCTTCTTGAAACCCTTCCTGATCAATATATCTCACGTATGCCAATAACAGAACCTCACTGTCCCGTACGGTAGGTTCATCCAATTGTATTGAGAACTTTTGTGATTTCAATTTCTCAATAAGCTGTTTTCCAACATCTTGACCCATGTCGTCTATTCTGACGCAGACAGTTTTATTACTCAATGGCATTGGTCAGAACTGTTTTGAGAAACCATGATTCTTCCCATGTTTTGCTCTCAGCAGAGAAATTTCCTAGGGAGCTTCAAGGGCACAATTCAGGGCTGTAGTTTGCACAGTGAATAATGAAGTGATTTTTGATCTATTTTCATACTTCTCTTTCAGTGATTTAAAATATTCCAATTTCGAATTGACATGGTTTGGATGTTTTACCCTCAAATGAGCTTCAAGACGGCCTGCTTTCATTGATTCATTTGTCAGTCTGTTGGCATAATAGGCAAAAAGGTGCACATTCATCGTGTACAGCAGGTATAAACCCAAACTTCAAGAACTCCACTGAATATTGATGAACCTTTTGCTTGCTTGATTTGCTCATTTTGAATATACAACAGTGCGAACTCCCTGAAATTGATTAATACAAGTGCAAGCTCCCTGAAACTGATTAATCAATATTTTTATTACGTCTTAGAATTGAAAATTGTAATAAAAGTAATGATTGAATCAAAGGAAGAATACTGACCCTTTTAAAAAAAAAATGGGGGGAGAAAAACTGCTCTGTTTCTGACATTTGTTTCTCGCAGAGAGTGTATCAAAACTGGGTTTTACTTTCTTGAGTCCCTATTTTTTCTGATTTTTGGCATCCCCCTTGGGCTGGCACCTGGGGCGGACCGGTCCCCCCCCCCCATTCAAAATGCTAGTACACAAAGATACATGCAGATATAGGTCTCATTCACTACTGAACTGAAAAAGTAAAGGCGTATGGACGGAGACATGATTGTTGAGATAATTTGGAATCCTCATCTCCAATGAGATAATTTGAATGGATGATAATAAGACAGGTCACAAAAATATAATTATAACGTTAACCAAGGATAACAATAGTTAAAATAAGAGAAAATGGAGAAACAACAGAGAAACCTCGGAAGAACGAAAACACATGATGAAAATTAAAAAAAACAAAGTGATTTTACTTGGAAGTTACCACAATTGTGTTGCACTGACGGTGTTGCCAAGTCGCGTCTTTCACACCAACATAACAAGTTCATTTTTTCAAATATTTCGCAAAAGATTCCTACGCCCCACTAAAATATTCCCATGCTCCACTGTTGGGATGTATGCCCCACCTTGAGAATCCATGAGCTAGATTTTTGACAAGATATTTGTACAAGGTTGGAAAAGACCTTTGGGAGATGTGAAGTTTAAAACCAGAAGCCGTAAACAAAAAAAATGGGAGGAATAGCTGTCGAGTAGTTTGTTACGGATTTAGATTGTGTTTTTATGAATAATTATGGGGCTTGTTAACAGTTTGTTTCTATGGTTTTTAAAATGATGTAGCAAGAATTGAGTATTTTTCTACAGTACATTCCAATGAAGTGTCAAGCGTTGTCTTTTTGATTTTAAAAAAGATAGTAGACAATACTGAAATAAAACTTCAATTATTATTTTATAAAATAAAGTTCAAATAGATTTAAAAAACTAATTTTGTCACAGTTAGTGCAACATTGTTACAGTGCCAGGGACTGGGGTTTGAATCTGTGTTGTCTATGTGGGGTTTGGATGTTCTCCCCATGTCTGGTGAGTTTTGTCCAGGGGCTCTGCTTTCCTCCCACTGTTCATAACATACTGGGTGTTGTTGGTTAATTGGGCGGCACGAGCTCGTGGTTGAAAGGGCCTGTTTCCGTGCTGTATGTCTAAATTTAAAAATTCAGATAATTTGTTGAATATTTGAATGAACAGATAATTGGCATTTTTACACAGAAACTTATTCCGAAATTTTTTTTATGCCTACTTACCTCTGGTGTGTCCCAATGTGGTCGTTTACACAGGAGCACTTTTACACAGCCTTCCTGTGTTATGGAGTTTGTTGGAGGGGGAATGTCATTAATTAGGCCTGTTTCTGGGGTCATTTTACACTGTAGCTACTGTAAAAATATGTAGAGATCCAAGTGGAAAGTTACAGAATGGAATTTATATAGTAAATTCCATCTCGACATTTTTACGCTGCCACTGGAGCAGAAAATTTCCTCAAATTTTCTGCTCTTCAGCTGTTAAGTCTGTAATATTTCCAATTTAATTTTGCAGTCACCTACTATAATGTAGTTGTAAACTTTGAACATTAGATGACTGGCACCATAAAGAAATTGATGGTAAATTGGCCAAGATTAAGCACCAATTGATTGAGATTTATGATTGTCATTGAGATACAATGAAAAGCTTTCTTTCCATGCCATTCAAACTACCAGAGTTAATTTTCACTGGATTTTCCTCGCATTCCACAGACATTTGGTTTAATAGATACCAAGTTTGAACCCTGAATCAGTCACGTTTTGGTTTTTTTCTGTACTTCTCTTCTACCCAACTACATTAAAAAAAACACCAAAATATATGTTACATCAGATGAAAAGAAAACAAGGCTGTTTTTTTTACTTAACTATGCTGTGGCTCCCAGTGGGCTGTTGGGCCCTTGTTGTGAATGGCTGACTTAAAGCATCACAACCGGGCAATAGGACTCTGCGGAGCAGCTCTGAATCTCCGCTCCTTGCTCTCCCAGGTCTGCACCAGCGGCAATGCTGCTGCTACAGCAGCTCCAGTAGTGTTGCCATTTTTTTTTTAATGTGGAGAACTTCAGATTACAATCTTTAAATGATTTGAAGTATTTGTTTGCTATTGATATTTATAGAGGTAAAGTTCAAAAAGAATGAATGTGGTCCCATTTGCAGTTTATATTTTTAATGATAGGAATAGATGTTTTTTTTTGTGTTCAATTGATCAACAGGCAGAGAACATGTTCATCAAAAAGTGTAATATGGAAAATGTACATTTTAAAAAGTAGCTTGAATGTTTTTCTCTCAGCCTTCAAATAGCACTAAAAAAGTTGAATTATTTACACTATATTGATTAAGGTTTCAATAGTTTACTGTTTCATGTTTCAAAACCATCTTTGTGTAATTAGTCCATACATTCCACCAATATTTGGTGAGATTTTTTTTTAAAAAAGCTGAATTAAAGCCACAGAGCGTAATGAATTTTTAGATGGCTCTTTCTGGTAACCTGCTCAAGAAATTTTGCAAGTTATTTCCTGGATTCTTTGATTCTGTTGTCCTAGTTCTTTTACCTATCGTGGCCTTAAAATAGCATGTATTGAAAGTGTATTCCTTTTTTCATTGTACTGTACATTATAAAAACCAATAAAAAAGATTGGGGAAAAAGGGGAGTGTGACTGATGGTACGTTGATTCTTGTCAAAACGAGTACCTGTGTGACTAACACATTCAACAGGATTTGTCAATTGAGGATGGGCTAAAAGAGAAATCTGTAAATTAATACCTGTGCCTATTTATCCATGAAATGGGATTTTCCTGAATACAATCTTAACCTTCACCCCAACCCCTCCCCACCTTGCCAGACACCAGCATTGAGCTCAGTTTCTGCCAGCAATGTGTCAAAATTGAAATCGGTCTTCCTATCTAGCTGTCTTGGGGTCTGTATCAGAGGTTTCTACTTCATTGAGTAAAGTAAGTGTGAAACCATTCATGGTATGCAGGGCATTCCCATTTCAGACCCTGGATTATTGCCTATGACCAGTCTACACAAATCTGGTCACATCAGTCGATCTCTAGGACATGGTCTAGCTCTGTAAATAGTACGTAGCAACAGTAATTTAATTTGTTATTTTGGAGAGGATGAAAACAAATTCAGTTTTCTTTACAAGATTTTAAGGAGATGCTGGGTATTTGGTGCTCCCAGTAAAGGGCATTCTGAAGACATAGTAGTGTGAAAACTGGCCCTTCAGCCTGATGTCCACACTAATAAACAACCATTTAAACTAATCCTATTTTTCAAGCCCCTGCATTGTAGTGATCGGTTTGCAGTCAGAAGGAGAAAATGGAAACTGCATACAGGAAACATCTGAGGTTCGAGCTGAACCCAGGATTTTGGCCAGCTGCATCATTGTCACCCATAGTTTTACCATCTCACATGGAGTTTCTTGGAAGCCTTGGTGTGAGACTTCCAGTTCTGAGAAGATAGGCACCAATCTTTATTTATTTATTTTTTAAAAATGTGTACATGTGACACAGTAACAGGCCCTTTTGGCCCACAACCCCATGCCACCCAATTGACCTGCAGCCCTGGTACGTTTTGAACAGTGGGAGGAAACCAGAGCACCTGGAGGAAACCCATACGGAGAATGTACAAACTCATTAACAGACAGCGCGAGATTAGAACCACAGTTCCAGTTGCTGGCGCTATTACAGCATTTCGCTAACTGCTACCTGTGAGGTTTCTATGAATGGATGATTGTTTCTAAGTTTTTAAACTTTTAAAACTTGGTTTAAGATTAAAAATAATTGAAAGTTCTATTTATTCTTGGATGTTCAACAGTTGAGTACTTGGTTGCATTTAATGCTGGACCACGCAAAGCTTGTTTCATTCATTTATGGATATGCTCTTTTAAAAGATATTGGCTAATACTTCATAAATGTAAAAAAAAAGTTTGACTTCCTATCGAAGCTTTGCAAAATTTTCAAGGAAACTTCTCTGAAAATGTAGATCCAACCAAGCATTTAAACTGAATATAGAAAAACCTGAACCAATGGAAATGACAGTAGCTTGAGCTAGTGGATTTTTCCATTGTTACTTATCTAAAAGTCTGTTTTTTAATTTGTCAGTGAAACGTGATATCCAGCAAGACGATGAGGAGGCTGTTCGTGTTAAAGAGCAGAGCATTCTGGAGCTTGGGGGGCTCCTAGCCAAGACAGGCCAGGCAGCAGGTAAATAATGTAGCACTGATATTTTGTCATTATTTTGATCTGATTTCTAACTCAAATTATTTCTGACAGTGTGGTCAAATTGAGATTTGAATTAGTTTTCTCTAAAAGTTGCACTTTCCTTCAGAGTGTATCTCGACTCTTTTATAGTTCATTGTCTTCATTTTGGAAGAGATAATTAGCTAAGCCTTCTGTTCCACAGAGAGGACTGTAGTTCTCAATGAGACCCACATTCCATGAATGAATGATTCTGTGTCATTCAGACTGTATCATGATCTTATTGATTTGCTAAATTCTATTTTATTGCATTACTTCAGATGTTTAATTCCGATTGTGTTCTCCCTCTCTCTTCCTCTTTCGTCTTTTTGGTGATAATTTTAACTGAACTGTCAAAAAAAATTATACTAAAAAATGTATCTTCCAAGAAAATCTGCATCTGAGAATCTAGAAAGGTCATACCATTTCAACTAATCTTACTGTATGAGATCTTAGATAATTCAAGGAATATTGTCATTTGAAGTAATTTTCTGTGAGTTGGCTCCTAACTCTAAAATCGTGACTGCCTGCGTTAATGATTCCTAGCGCTTGCCTGTATTAAACACCATATACCAGTGCTGGATAACCTTCTTCATTCTGTCTGCTATACCAGCAATTTTAATGTCAATCCATAAACATACTAACCATGCTCTTGTCCAAATTCTTAATATCTACATTGTCATCCAAATCATAATTACCTGTGGTAATCAAGTGATTTAAGCAAAGGAGGTTCACAAACTTGGGCAAAGTTCTAATGCAAATGAGGATCTTGGATTTTTTTTTCTTTGAGTCTATTTAAAGCGATAAATGAAAATGCGACATTGGCTAAAATGGCACTAACATGGCGGCCAAATGAATTCAGGATTTTCATTTTGTATATATGCAGCTCTAATTGTCTTAAATCTTTCATCTTCAAAGAACTGGGGGGACTGCTGAAGTACGTCAGACCATTCCTGAATTCAATAAGTAAAGCTAAGGCTGCTCGTTTGGTTCGGTCACTGCTCGACATGTTTCTTGATATGGAGGCAGCAACTGGTCAAGAGGTAAGAGCTAACAGGTCGGGGGAAGGGGGGGGATATCGCTAACCAAAACTGATTTGTGTAGTTTTTCCACTTAAAGCACAGTTCTGATTCATTAAAATTTGCTAGAGGCCTAAATAGGATTAATGACATGACCAAAATTTGTTGGACACTGACATAGCATAAGCTCTAATTAATGAATCTTACTGCGTCTTGGACTTGCATAGATAGGAGTGCAGTTGGCGGCAGGGACATTCTGTCATTCCAGCTGGTCATAATCCCTCATCTAACATCAGTGAAACAGACCATCAATTTTATTGCTGTTTATGAGACCTTGCTGTGAGCAAATTGGCTGCCATCCTTCCTGAAATTTGGCTCTGAAGTGCTTTGAGGCATCTGGTCCAGCAAAAGGTGTATTTGTTGATTAAATTGTGATATTGACAGATATTCTTGTGTTTTCTTTTGTAAAATGTTATCACATCAAAAAATAATTTGCACATTTTTCCTTTGGCTGAAGTGGCTGTTATAGGCTATCTTTCTGTCAAGGATTATTTAACTTTGTGGATTTTCCACAGGATCCGGAGTTGTATCTTCTAGGGGACATTGGGGAATTCAGTTTAGACTGTCCAAACACCAAATTCAGTTTGTGAACGTCAGTAGCCAGGAAGTGTATAGCGGTTACATGGAAGTCCAACTCCCAGCACGATGGAATATGGAAATACAGTGTTGCATTCTCCTGGAGAAAATCATCTACAATTTATGAAAGAGATATGACATTGAAGTGTGTCAACTGTATCTGAGGCACATAGGTGCACAGATGTAATTCACCCCACCCCCCCCCCATAAGAAAAAGAAACAATCCATCCCAGCAGGTAAAGGATTAAGAGTATGAAATGGGGAAAGTGGAGCAGACGATGAGTTTTTGCCCCAATCTGTTTTTTTTTCTCATCTGAGGTCCTCTAGCTTTGAGGAGGATTGTTGTCTTTGTTAGTATTTATGTGGTTTTTTGTATGTTTGTAATTTTATATTTTGGTATTTGTATAATTTAAGGGATAGGGAAGGGTTTGAAGAAGGGGAAATAAGGACTCTGTAAATCATATTACGTGGAAAGAGAATGTAATATGTTTATTGAATTTGTATGTCTTTGGAAAATCAAAAATAAACTAAAAAAAATTATTTAACTTATTTTTCCTTTGCCTTGGCTATCATGGCTCTCACAGGTTGAATTGTGTTTAGAATGCATCGAGTGGGCGAAATCTGAAAAAAGGACATTTCTGCGCCAGGCTTTGGAGGTATGCTTTTCACTTAATAATTGATCTCTACAAGAGAAATAAAGTGGAAAAACATCTACTTTACATCTGCAATGCAGCCAAGAGTACAGATGCTTGCCAAACAATATTTTTCTTCCAAATTAAGAGTCAGGTTTTGTGTGGTAAATTATTTTAATATGTTAATTTAGCCATATCTTTGAAAGCATTACTCTTGGTTACTGTCTTGATAGATTTGTTGGAGATTTTAAGTGGCATTTCATAGGATTGCATGAATATTTTAAAACAATTAATAAAGTTAAATCAACTCTTTGGCAAATTGCCAGCAATTATCTCCAATATTAAGGCGATTCTTGTGGCAACTAAAATACTGATTTCTAATCCTGGGACCATGTCAGCTTCTGAATACATGTGGTGCTTTGCTTTCCAGTGATAGTCAATGAAATGGGCTTAGACTTCCATTTCTACGTAGGCAGGAGCTCTTCGGCCTTGACATTATCATGTTGTTTTAAACAGTGAATTTATTGGAGAGGGCAAATGTTTTTTTTAACTAATAACTATATTTGTACATTTCATAGTAAAAAGATTCCATATAATGTGATTTGTTGTTAAAATTAAAATCTTTGAAATCAAATTTAATTTGGATGGGGCTGAAGATTCATAAGAACTTAAAATAGAAACCCAGGGTCATTTGGCTTCTATCTGCTGGAACAGTTATTAAATAAGATCATGGGTGATCTATTGCCAACTTTCTGCACCCCTGAAAAGTTAGGGCATTCCATCATGAAGGTCCTAGACTGTACTGAACCTAGGATATTAAGTGAATATTAATGGACCTGTTCTGTGATCGCCATTAGAGTTAAACTAGAAATGAGCATTATTTTGATGCAGTCCCAATTTAGTGAGAGAACATTGCACAGAAC
Source organism: Narcine bancroftii (assembly GCF_036971445.1). Taxonomy (NCBI): domain Eukaryota; kingdom Metazoa; phylum Chordata; class Chondrichthyes; order Torpediniformes; family Narcinidae; genus Narcine; species Narcine bancroftii. Next base: position 96,859,552 of record NC_091480.1, on the reverse strand, counting down.
AAAGGAAACTGGAGAGAGGACATCTTCCAAAAGTCTTTTCCATTTTGGGGAAGTTGCTGATGCAGTGATCTGTTGTTTTTGAGAATTAAATCCTCCTAAATAACTGAGGCTAGAATTTGTTAACTGCCCATCTGGTGGGATCTTAAGATAACAGTAAGTGGAAAGATGTCCTGCACTTGTTCGGTTGGTTCTGAACAGATGGGAAAATAATTGACTCCGCATATCGTGAAGTCGCAGTGATGTAGAATATTGCAGATGATTGGTTTAGAGTATTCACCATTAAAAAAAAATAGCAGAATGTCACAATTTCCATCGCCTTAAAACAGATGCTAATATACTTAGCAGGTCCTAAATGAATTCCAAGTTTGGCAAAGTGATCTCTAAATCTGGAAAGAAAGTAATTTGAACTTCACTCGACTTGTTGGTGAGGGAGGAGGTTGTGTGGTGGTAAGACTTCTGAATGAGGTATGGCATGAGCAGCTGTTATTCTGAGAGTGAGTGAACTCTGCTCCTTATAGTAATGTCAAGAAACATTAATTGTATGAGAGATGTATAACATGATATGTGAATCATAATTATGCAAATTTGAGGCTTTATTAGATGCACTTGGAAGTATACACTTCATAATTCTCTTTCAAAGTGCTTTTTCTCTCACTCTTTCCTGCCCCCCCCCCCCCCCCCACCAAATGTGTGAAATTTGTTTAAAATGCTGGGATGCAAATGCAACAACAACACAATTTCATTGCCATTTGACATCTGATGCACATGTCGCTTTCAATTGGATTTTATTGAGGTAAAGCTTGAGGAACCTGCTTGTGTTGCCTTCAGACATTTAATATTTTTGGCCAACTACCGATATAGAATTTGTGCAGAATTTGGCTTCCCACTGCTGAGTTCTGGATTCTATCTGCAATGTGCTGTGGCAACTCAAGGGCAATTGTATATTCACTGAATGTAATTGCAAGCTGACTACCCTCATCACCTTGTTGATACATGGGCCAAATAGCTGAATTTAGGATAAACTTGTGTTTTGTCCATTTCTAGCCTGCAGTGGGCAAAACCGTAAAAGGTGTTCATTGATAAACTGCATTGTAATAGATAATTTGAATTGCATTGATGCATAGTAGTTAGGGGATCGTGGGTGAGATGTGCTGACTAATTTGTTGCTGAAAGCCAAGAGCACGGTCAATATCATTCTCGCACCTCATTGTATAATGCAGTAGGGTTATGATGAAGTGGTTTTGGTAGAAAAGCACAGTGTGTTTCCGATGATCCAAAAACCACTTTTCCGAAATTCTCAGTTATCCTCAAATATTTTTGGTGGTGACATGACATCAAAAGTTGGGGAGGGAAAAGATAAGTTGTTCTGTGAGATAAACTCCTCTGCTCCCTAATAGTTTTATTCTACAGGAAACATTAAAGAAGAAATCAATTTGTAATCTGAGTTTAGTAATGAAATGGGTCGAAATGAGGAGCATTTGAATGGGTCCCTGTTTTCTTTTTATGAACCTGATTATATCGGTTTGAATAAAACTGTTTAAATGATTTCTGTTGGGTTTCATGAAACTGAGCCCATTTCATTCTGGATTGAATTTGTAGTTCTCGAACTCTGCTCTCAATTGCCAGGTCAAGACTTTGTGCTTTTTTTCCCCCAATTCATAATATATTTGTTTAGTTCTTAGAATGTTTTTTTTCAATTTTATATCAGTTTTTTTGTTTACAAGCATGATGTTTCTTTGGAGCTGGACTGTTGCAATTCCTTTTCCAATTGCAGAATTTCTGTTTCCAGTTCTTCTATGTCTTCCATACATTTCTTCTTATCTGGAAAAGATAACATGGGATTATAGATTAGGAGGCATCTGGTTGCCTAGTTTCAAAAAATATTATTTGACAGCCCAAATGAGATTTTTTTTGAGAGGGATGATACCCCCCCCCCCCCCCCATTTTTTTTTCCTGGGTACAAATTGGATTGCACTCTCAAAAGAGAAGGTTTATAATGATTTTGTGTATAAATGGAATTCCAGAATTATAGCCACCAGGACAGACAACCCCATTTTAAAATACTTAGTTAAAATGTGGTGTGATACCCATGGAGGCTCTGGACTGAGAAGAGGGTTGTCACTGAGGAATCCTTTAAGACAAAATGAACTTCTACCCAGGACTTTGAACAATAACATTTTGGAAGCCTAGTATCATAAGGGGATACAATGTCTGGAAGATTGTTATGAAAAAGGAATTTTCATGTCATTTGAACAGCAGAAGAAGAAATATGACTTGAATAATAAGACCTTTTTTTTTGCTACCTTCAGTTACGATTCTTCCTTAGGGCAAATTTGGGCCCTGAAATGACTCTACCAGGACTCACTGAAAAGGAGAAACTACTCCATGAAGGAAATGTATAAGCTTATTGATGAGTGAGAGCCCAAAGTCAGGTTTGCATAAGTCTAGGGTGAGATAGGAGTCAGACATAGACACAACAATTGACGAACAACTCTGGTCAGATCTTAATCTGGGAAGTTTGTTGGCTGCTATCGATACCAGAAATAGATTGGTCTGTTATGATTTTCTCCAACTATACCTCAACCCACATAAATTACACCTATATAAACCCGAATTATCAGAGATGTGTTTTAGGTGTGGGATAGAGATTGGTTCCTCCTTGCATTCTACCTGGCTTTGCATGAAAGTAAGGCCCCTTATAATAAGACTGTGACTCCCTAACTAAGATCACAGGAGTCACTTTTCCCAGTAGACCCAGAGCTTTGTCTTTTGGGAAACTGTACATGGTTGGTAGATGACAAACCAATTCACAAATGAAATTTAGAAAAATTGCCTTGCGTGTGGCCAGGAAATGCATAGCAATATCATGGAAGACTGCCTCCCATCTACTCATGGATAGGTGGTCTTTGGAGATGAAGAGCTGAATTCCACTTGAAAAGGTCACATACAATCTCAGGAAGGGATATAACACCTTCCTAAATGTCTAGAAGCCTTGTTTAGAGTATATAGGTACCTCATTGGTGCCAATATAGGTTAGCCAGTAGACCTCTGTAAAGATTTTAACACTGGTATTATTTTGTCTCCATATGTTGTACTTTATGCCCTGACAATTGGATGCTCTTTTATTTTTGTTTCTTTTTCTTTGTTCTTTCTCTGTTTAATATGACTTGTATCGAGGGGAGGGCGTGGAGGGAGGGGTTCTCTTGATGTTTTGTACTTGGTATGATTGTTTATATTTAAAATGATAAATAAAATATTACAAAAAAAAAGAGTTAAACTTTATTTCATGCTAAAAATAATGGACTCTTGTTCTTTGTTATTGCTTTAATTGCTGATTCAAGGGGACCTCAGGCTCCTGGACTGGTTCAGTGATGGCAGTGGGAATGTGTCAGGGATAGGAGCAGGGACCTTGGGCACCTGGCCAGGTTTGGCGCCGGTGGTGGGGAGGTGTTGCGATCAGTGAAGGCTGATACAAGAATTCTGCTTTTAAACTGGGCTGTTTAAAGCATTTTTCAGATAGCCCAAAAAAAGGCATTTAACCAATACACAACCTGTCCCGAGCATTTTGGATAATCTGAAACGTACTGTAGTTGAAATTCTCTGTGTTATGTTTTGTTGTGTGACATGCTTCAAGTCCCTTGATTGCTAAGATTTTTTAACCTCCATTTAAAAGTTAATTTAATTGTATCAGAAGCCAGATAGGGAAAACTGCATATAGTCCACATTGAATAAATATTAATTGTTGGTATTGGTGTTTGTTTGTGTACCTAAGTGTAAAGCTTGCAGGTATTTCTTGTTTGCATCTAGCAGCATCTCTCTCCGTAATTAATGATAGAGAGTTTATTGTCATACATGTAATAGATGTATAAAAATTTTTACTTGCTGCAGCCACATGGTTAAATTAAATTACCATAATATTCCATAACAGGAAAAGAGATAAATGTTAACAGATATAATTAGTGCAAGGAACAAGGATGTTTAAATAGTACAGGCAGATCTTTTGGTGGTCCAGCAGTAGTTTATAGTTTGGATAATACAGAAAAATTCAAGAGCCTGATGGCTCTTTGGAGGGGAAAGAAGCTGTTATTGAAACTAGAGTTACTGGATTTAGCAGCGAGGAGAGATTGTGATCTGGGTGTTAATGATGTTGGCTGCCTTCTTGATGCAGCGTCTCTCATAGACTTCTCACGTGGCGGTACAACAAATGTACACAAGTACAGATTGCTTCATTTCGCAAAAATGAATGATAACTCTTGTGAAAAGATATCTGTACATTCGTTACTTTAAGTACTGGATTAGATGCAGAATTTCCTCAATGATAGAGTAATGAAGGAGAATAGCAATCAGACAAATTGTAACTGATCTTACAATTGTATTCACTTAAATCTAGCAAAATCAAATTTATTTATCATCCCATTGCACAAGTACAACCCATCTGTCCTCTTCAAAACATGCATATACACAAAAACACAACCAGACATACGGACAAGCAATACATATGTAGGCTTCTCCATGGATTTTCATCTTTTTGTGGTGGAGAAGCTTGTATGGCCCTGAGATCCTGAGAGGGATGCCATCTGGAGCTATGCTCCTGGAGGGCCACCATGGCGGTAAGATCAAGGGTGACGTCCCTGATAAAGAACAATCCAACCAAGACCTCAACCGTGGAACAGTCCAATGAAATTACTTCGAACTCGATGGTTGTGAAGGCAGATGAAGGCTGCAACAAATCCATCCGCTCCAATCGTCGTGGTTTTCATGCCATTGGAATTAGTTGATTAATTTGTGAAGTATCGTGTGCTTTGTGTGCTATCGTGTGCAACGTTAAGTACATATTAAAAAAATACATACACAGGTGTTTTAGCTCTGTGGGCCATTTCCCAAGATTGGACATAAGCCATTTGAGAGCCCATAAATGGATCAATGGAATGAAGTCCATCATCCTCGACCTTGAGGGATAGCCACAACATATACAGGGCAAATGTACATGTATAATAAATATTGTTAATAAATAGTAGTCTTGGATGGTTAGTGTGAGCAGTTCCTTTAGTCGTTCAGCATCCTCACTGCCCGTGGGAAGAAGCTGTTCCTCAGCCTGGTGGTGCTGGCTCTGGTCCTCCTGTACCTCTTTCCCCAATGGGAGTAGTTTAAAGATGCTGTTTGGAGGGTGGGAGAGGACCTCAATGATTTTGCGCTCCTTGTCAGACAATGATCCCATTAAATCAGGTGGATTTGAGGGGGGTGGGGTGGTGGGGCAGGGAACCCCAAGAGATTCTCTCTGCCATTGTTATGGTCCTGCGGATTGACCTCCTGTCCAATTCTCTACAGCATCTGTACCGCTCTGTGATGCGAATCATAGAAACCCTTGTATTTTGTATTTATTTCGTTGGATGTGGTATCCTTTTGATGCAGTTGCATTTCTTTTAATATTTGCAAATACCTGCTTAAGCTTTATGTAACTTGCATTGTTCCGCAAATGGTTAATCAATATTAGTTGTACAGTATTTTTTTACAACTAAGACGTTTGCAGAGGAAACACTTTGCCAGAGATTTTGTGTTCAATTATATGTTTGACCATTTTCGATGCGATTCTTTGGTTACTGAACAAATGTCACCAATTGACCTAGTACTTTTATACTAATTAAGATGGGGAAAACAGCCCATAAGAACAAGTGTGCATTTGATTTCCATTTTAAATAGTGGATATAAATATTCCGTGATATTTTGATTGCTGAATGAGCTTTACCACTGATTTAATAATAACCTTCCAATCGTTTATAGAACAAGCATCAGATACGCCATTAACGTCCGACGGAAATCACAGAGGAGTACATATCCTGGTTTAAGCTGT